>NC_137788.1:133557635-133692635 GCF_963383645.1 Muscardinus avellanarius | reverse complement strand
AGTGACCACAAGTTTATGGTGGTCTGGTCATTTTCTGGATCCTTGGCATGGTCTCCATACTGGAAAGTCCCCTACTATAGGTTTCTCGAGATATATTATCTCTAGCTGGACATGGTAGCTCAAGCTTGTAATCCCAGTACTCGGGAGGCTGACACAGGAGGATCACAGGTTCAAAGCCAGCCTCAGCTACTTAGTGAGGCCCTCTACAACTCAGTGAGACTCTGTTTCAAAATAAAATAATAGAATAGGGCTGGAGGTGTAGCTTAGAGATAGAATGCCCCTGGCTTCCATCTCCAGTATCCCCCCCACACACACACACACAATTTTTTATTTTATTTTTTAATTTATTTCAGCCAGGTGCCGAATACAGGCTGTAATATTTAGGAGGCCAAGACAGGAGGATCCCAGGTTTGAAGCCAGCCTCAGCGATTTAGTGCAGCCCTTAGCAACTCAGCAAGACTCTATTCCAAAAATAAAAAGGGTTGGGGATGTAGCTCAAGTAGTAGAGAGCCTCTGGGTTCATCCTCAGTGTGTGTGTGTGTGTGTGTGTGTGTGTGTGTGTGTGTGTGTGTTACTCAAATGGAACCCAGGGCCTTCTACCTCCAGACCACACCCAAGGACCTATTTTATATTTTATTTGAAAACAGGGTCTCACTAAGTTGCTGAACGTCCTCCTGTCTCAGCCTCCCAAGTCCTGGGATTACAAGCGTGGGCCACCATCCACGCCCCGCTTCCTTCCTACCTATTTCTTGTATGTCTTCTACCCTTCCTCAGGTAGGAGGTGAAGGACAGAGGAAAGGTCAAGCTCACTGCACTGCAGGTCACACTGGAACCAGAGTTGTTGGGTTTGTGATGCTGGAGGTAACGAGCCTGGCATAGAAGGGGCAGCCAGGGCCTGGGATGCTTTAAACATAGATTCTGGAAGTGAGACTGGCTGCAAGAGTGGTAGGCCTGGTGCAAAATGAAGATGCAAGGCCCTTGTTCAACAGGCAGAGAAGGGAGGCAGCTCTCTCTCCACCAGCCAGATCCCTCTGTGTGTGTGTGTCTTTCTCTCTCTCGACTTGTAATTGTGCTTTTTACTACTTAATGTCTAAGTAATGACAAATTAAAATTTAAGATTACTAACATGATCTTTACCATTTGTTTTCATATTGTGCAATCCCAGTTTAAGACACATATACCAAGTCAGCAGAGGTGGCTGTAATTCAAGTATGAGGGGGGCCGAGGCAGGAGCATCACAAATCCAAGGCCAACCTGAGCGATTTAAGGAGACTCTGTCCCAAAAGAAAAAATAAAAACCGGGCGTGGTGGTTCATGCTTGTAATCCCAGTACTTGGGAGCCTAAGACAAGGAGGATCACAGGTTGAAGGCCAGCCTCAGCAACTTAATGAGACCTGCTTAAAATGAAAACTGAAATAGGGCTGGGGGTGTAGCTCAGACGTAGAATGTCTTTGGGCTCCATACCCAGAGCCAAATAAATAATAATTCAAAAAGGTTGGGGGTTTAGCTCATTGGTAGAGCGCCTCTGGGTTCCATCCATAGAACAACAGAAAAAGAAATGCAAATATCCTCGGGTTTCACTAGCACAAGCATCTCCTAAGGTCTGTCCCCAGAGGCCTTGAGAAGCCCTGTAGAGCCCTGTGTTAGAAAGGCTGGGTTACTGCGAGGGAGGAAAAGTGCCCTGACCAGACACCCCCGCGCGGGCGGTCCACCGTGGCTGTGAGTCCGCGCTCCGCCAGCCGGGCCCAGCCACGGTGCGCCCCCTGGCGGCGCGGCCCTGCGGCCCGGCCTGGAGTCTCCTTCCCCGGGCCTGCCGCCCAAACCCGCGGCGACAAGAAGAGACTTCAAGCGGGTCGCGCAGGGCGCACGGATGGCGAGGGCGAGGGACCCCGCGCTGCAGCCCAGGAGAGCGATGGATGGCCACACCGCGCCCGAGCCCCACACCCTGACTTCCCCAGGACTCAGCCGGGAGCAGAAAATGACTGTAGTAACATGGACAGGCAGGCGGGGGACATCAGCGGGCAGGGAGCCGTCCCCTGGGTGGGAAACAGCGCCCCACACAAGCTGCATTGTCCTTTGAGATCTCACTTACGAAACTCAAAATCAAAGCTGGTCGTGGTGGCGCACGCTTGTAATCCCCGCGCTTGGGAGGCTGAGACAGGAGGATTGTGCAGGTTCGAAGCCAGCCTCAGCTGGCTTAAGAGACCCTGTTTCCAAATAAAATATAAAATAGGTCTGGGAGTGTAGCTGGAAGTAGAAGGCCTCTGGATTCCATCCCCAGTACCACAAAAACAAACAAACCCTCAAAATCTAAGATAAAGGATCTCAAGGCAACAACAGCAGAGCATTGGACCAAGAATGAGCACTTTTTTTTGGGGGGGGGGTGAAACCCAGAGGCATTCGACCTCCGAGCTACACACCCTGCCCTATTTTTTATTCTTTATTTTGAAACAGGGTTTTACTGGGTTGCAAAGGGCCTTACCAAGTAGCTGAGGCTGTTGGTGAACCACCATCCTCCCATCTCAGCCTCCAGAATGCTGGGATTACAAGTATGCACCACCATGCCTGGCCAGATGAAATTAATTTTCATAAAATATTTTATTTAATCCGAACATGGTTAAAATAATCATGGGTAAGCTGGGCATGATGGTGCATGCTTGTAAGCCCCGCACTTGGGAGGCTGAGACAGGAAGATTGCACAGGTTTGAAGCCAGCCTCAGCTACTTAGTGAGGCTCTCAGCAACTTAGCGGGATCCTGTTTCCAAATAAAATATAAAATAGGTCTGGGAGTATAGCCCGGAGGTAGAAGGCCCCTGGGTTCCATCCCCAGTACTACAACAACAACAACAACAAATAACCATGGATTCCATCCCCAATACTGCAAAAAAATTTTTTTTAATTTAACCCAATAACTAAAATATTTCAACATGTGATCAATATTAAAGGCTATTACAATCCATTTGACTTTTTTTCCACACCAAGCCTTCAAAATCTAGTGTGCATTGTACACTTACAGTACATCTCATTTCAAGAGCACGATGACCACACATAGGCAATGCTGTAGTAGTGGACAGGGCAGGTCTGGAGAATGAAAATGGATGGAAATGGGTGGCGGGTTGCTGCCTGTGCTGGCGCCACCTGATGGCCTAATATTGGCTGCCGAAATGACATCTGTTAATAACGCATTGATCACATCATGTGAACAAGTTATTTTGCACCAGTTTTTGTGATTATTTGTTCTTAGTACTAGAGATTGGACCCAGGACATTCTACCTTTGAGCTACATCCCTGCCCTTTTTATTTTTTTTATTTTAGTATAGGGTCTCACAAAAACTGTTCATGGTGGAGCACACTTATAATCCCAGCATTTGAGCCGGGCGTGGTGGCGCACGCTTGTAATCCCCGCGCTTGGGAGGCGGAGACAGGAGGATCGCGCAGGTTCGAAGCCAGCCACGCGCGCTGGCTTAGGAGACCCTGTTTCCAAAAAGGAAAATGTAAAAATAGGTCTGGGAGTGTAGCCCGGAGGTAGAAGGGCTTCCAGGAACCCCAGTACCACCAAAAAAATAAAAATAAAAAAAAACAATCCCAGCATTTGGGATGCTGAGACAGGAGGATCACGGTTCTCAGCCAGCCTCAGCTACTTGGTGAGGCCTTTTGCAACTCAGTGAGACCCTGTTTCAAAATAATGAATAAAAATAGGGCTAAGGGTGTAGATCAGAGGTAGAATGCCCTTGGGTTCCATTCCCAGTATCACAAAAGAAAAAAAAAAAAAGAAAGAAAAGAAAATTCCAATATATAAGAATCAACAAGACGGGCATACTGGCCCAGATTTGTAATCCCAGAACTTGGAAGGCTGAGACAGGAGGATCGCAGGTTCGTGGCCAGCCCCAACTACTTAGTGAGGCCCTCTACAACTTAGTGAGACCCTGTTTCAAAATAAGGAATAAAAAATAGGGGTGGGCTGTAGCTCGGAGGTAGAATGCCCTTGGACTCAATCCCTAATACTGAAAAAGAAAAAAAAAGTCAACAAGCTAGATGTGATGGCACAATATCTGGGAGGCTGAAACAGGAGGATCACAGGATTAGTTAATATTATAAGGATATATATTTATTTAGAATTGTAGCTGGAAGGTAGAATGCCCCTGGGTTCAATTCCTAGCACCACACAGCACACGCGTGCTCGCGGCACGTACACACACACACACACACACACACACACACACACACACACACACACACACACACACACACGGTTACATAACCAGAGAAAAAAGGAAGGGAAGAAGAAAAAGAACAAATTCAGCCCAAACCCATCCACATAACTGGCTGCAAAATCCACGGTGCAGTAATGTGGGCCCGAGCTGGGCTGTGCATTTTAGTACTGAGAACACACAGATATCTCTCTGGGGAAATAGACTGGTATTTGAACAATGCTATTGGGTCCGATTTTTGCCAGCCTTTCCCTGTTGAAATTATTTTACTGAACGTCCTGGCCTGCCACACTGTGGTGAAAGAAAGAAACTACAAGTCCTTTAAAAAACGCTCAGCCTGTCCCAGTGTGGAGGCACAAGATAGAAATCCTAGTATTTGGGAGGCTGGGGCAGGAGATGAAAGGTTCGAGGCCAGCCTCAACAACTTAGGGGGGCCCTCAATAACTTAACCGTAGCAACTTTGAAACCCTGTTTAAAAAGACAAAATAAAATAGGGCTAGGGCATAGCTCAGAGGTAGAAAGCCTCTGGGTTCAACCTCCAGTATCCCCGTCCCCTAGCACAATGCTGAACATGTAATAGTTGACACATTAAAAGAATAAGTGTGCCAAACATGAGGTGGTGCACACTTGTAATCCCAGTACCTGGGAGGCTGAGACAGGAGGATCGCAGGTTCACGGCCAGCCTCAGCTACTTAGTGAGGCCCTCTGCAACTGAGTGAGACCCTGTTTCAAAATAAAATAGGGCTGAGGGTGCAGCTCAGAGGTAGAATGCCCCTGGGTTCAACCCCCTAGCATCAAAAAATAAAAGAATAATTTTTTTAAAAGGAGGAGGAGGAGGAAAAAGAAGAAGAAAAAGAAGAAGAGAAAGAAAGAAAAAGGAGAGGAGGAGGAGGAGGAGGAGGAGGAGAAGCAACACAAAATGAAAACTAACGTCCCTCCTCTTCCATCTTAAGAACTAGAACACTACCTATTAATGTATCTACCTGTTTACCCCTTTCCCATCTCATCCTGTTACCAAAGTGTCAACATAAAAAGCCCCTTCTTCCCCCAGCAGGACCCCTGCTAAAAGACTTAAGTCCTGCTCACAGTAACTTTGGCCATTCTTACAGAATGTATTCAGAGGTGAATTTGGAGCTAAGAGCCAAGAAATTGGCCATTGGCATATCAAGTCCCTAATACTGGATACAGGGAAATCAGGGTTTATACAGCCCTTGGAAGCTTAAGGGCGCAAAGGTGAAGGAATCTAACTACTGCACCTTCGGTCTACAGCGCCCAAGTGCACGGTTCCCGGGGCTGGCGCCGAGGCCGCCCTAATCTCTAGTGCCTCAGAGAAAATCCCACGCAGGAGCTCGGGCTGCAGCGCCAGGGCAGGGGGCTTCCTTAGAAGCACGCCCCAGCTTCGGCGACTGCACGCCGGCCTGAAAGTCAGCCAAGGCGCTCACCTGGGCCTCTTTGGGACGCTTTGCTGGCGCCCTGTGTTGCAGAGGATTCTGGGAAATGTAGTTCCTGGCTTCTCTGGACGATGGGGGACCTCAGAACCGGACAGGGGCCATCCGCAGTTCCCCAGAGAGACCCGACTAAGGCGGATTCTTGGTCCACTGGCCCGGGGCGGGCTTGCCAGTAGCAGCTGGCATGGCATTTGTCCCCAGGGTAGCCACCTTCTTCTTTGTCCTCCACTGGTCTCTGCTCCAGGATTTGCTGTTTGAGTTTAGCGGTGGGGAAGCTTGGAGAGTTCCTTACTTCAAGCTTGTCCAGTTATGTATTAGATGTATTTTTTTCAAAATTTAATTTCTTTCTTTTTTTTTGTGGTACTGGAGATGGAACCCAGGGGCAGTCTACCTCCAGGCAACACCTCCAGCCCTATTTTATTATTTTATTATATATTTATTTTTTGTGATACAGGAAATGGAACCTAGGGGCCTTCTACCTCCAGCCTACACCCGCAGCCCTATTTTCTTTTTTCCAGTACTAGGGATGGAACCCAGGAGCATTCTAACTCCAAGCAACACCCCCAGCCCTATTTTTTATTTTTTATTTTGAAACAGGGTCTCGCTGAGTTGCAAAGGTCCTCACCAAGTTGTCGAGGCTGTCTGCAAACCCAGATCCTCCTGTCTCAGCCTCCCAAATGCGGAATTTACAAGCATGTGCCACCACGCCCGGCTTTATAACTTTTTTTTTCTTTTCTTTCCTTTTTGTGTGTGTGTGTGTGTGTGTGTGTGTGTGGTACTAGGGATGGAACCCAGGGACATTCTAACTCCAAACTACACTCCCAGCCCTATTTTTTACTTTATTTTGAAACAGGGTCTCACTGAGTTGCAGAGGGCCTCACTAAATAGCTGAAGCTGTCCTCGAACCTGGATCCTCCTGTCTCAGCCTCCCAAATGCTGGGATCACAAGCGTGCGCCACCACGCCCAGCTAATAACTTTTCTTATATGAGATTTTCATCACTTGTGTTCAGACCTTAATCAGGATCAAACCCCTCAACTTTAAAAATGTTCATATGAGAAAAGCAGTTTTATACCATAGTCAGCTTTTTTTTTTTCTTTTCCAACTATTTTCAGGAATACCCTGGGCAGGCAGAAAACTGGATTGCCTTGTTTCTTGCGTGTTCATCTTGATTGTCCAAGGAAGGAACAGTCTTGCAGAAAGGTCTGGGAGCCCACTCCACTTTCTGCTAGGCAGCCTGGGGCAGGCTATTCACATCAGCAAGTTCCTAGTTACTCATCTGCCAAGGAATTATGACAATCCCCGTGAATGGTTAGGAGAGCCCAGCAAGAAATATCGACTCTGTGTGTGTCTTATCCTGGTGCAGCGCCACAAGTGCTCACTGACATAGGGTTACTGAGAGCTGCCTCTGACTAATTGTCTACCTGGGAAAAGGGACCCAGCTTTGTCCGCTGGGTCCATTACGAATCATGACTTGCCTGGTGTTCAATGGGGGATCCTGTAGCCAAACAAATAAATAGTTAATTTAAAGTCAGACAGCAAGGGTTTCTTGCTTTGGGTGGAAACTTAAGTCCCAGACAATCCATACATTATGTATAGACTGCCTTGACCTGATTCTGCTTTTGGCACTCAACCCGGGGCCCAGCACAGGATGGCCGGGAAAGGGCAAGGAGCATAAGAGAGAGAGAGAGAGAGAGAGAGAGAGAGAGAGAGAGAGAGAGAGAGAGAGAGAGAGAGAGAGAAATGGGGTGGATAGGATGGCCCAGAGCTTTCCTCTGGAACTTCAGGGAGGAGGAACCTCCAGGTCATAGGAGTTCGACTCTCAAGTGACTCACCCTCAAGACAGCACTGCTGCCGGGCGTGGTGGCGCATGCTTGTGATCCCAGCTTTTGGGAGGCTGAGACTGGAGGATCGTGGTTCGCAGACAGCCTCAGCTACTTAGTGAGTTCCTCTGTAACTCAGTGAGAGCCTGTTTCAAAATAAAGAATAAAAACTGGGGCAGGGGGTGTAGCTCGGAGGTAGAATGCCCCTGGGTTCCATCCCCAGACCTGCAAAAAAAAAAAAAAAAAAAGACAGCATTGCTATGGTTACCCACTGCTACAAGTCCAGAAAGTAACCTTTCTCAACTCCTACTTTGAGACAGAGCATCAGGAGTTGTTAAGATGACAGATCACAGGTGCAGAGCCAGCCTCAACAACTTAGCAAGATCCTTTTTCCAAATAAAAAAATAAAAAGGACTGGGGTGTAGCTCAGAAGTAGAGTGGGTTCAATCTCCAGAAACAAAAAACAAAAAAACTCAGTAAGATGACAGATTACAGCTGGGCATGGTGGTCCATGCCTGTAATCCTACAGACTCGGGGAGACTGAGGCAGGAGGACTGTAACTTCGAGGCCAGCCTGGGCAACTTAGACCCTGTCTCAAAATAAAAAAGGAAATAAGCTTGGGATCTAGCTCAGTAGTCAAGCACCTCTGGGTTCAATCCTTAGCACTACAAAACAAAAACAGATGATAAGTCACTTGAAAGGGTAGTTATTTTGGAAAAGAGTTTTCAGTCTCTTATAAAATTAAACAATTTTTACCATATGACCCAGCAATCTCATTTCTAGGTATTTACCCAAGGGATGTGAAACATCTGTCCATACAAAGACTTGTGCATGACATGTTCCTAGCAGCTTTAGCATAATCGCCCCAAACTAGAAGCAACCCAAGGGTACATCACTGGTATATGGATTCGCAAACTGTGATATGTCCAAACAACAGAATTCTCCTCAATAATAAAAAACTGAGCCCTTGATATAAAACAACGTGAACGACTCTCAAAATCATGATGGTGAGTGAAAAAACCCGGAGAGAAAAAGGTGTATGATTCCATGTACGTGAAACTTCAGAAAAGGCAAAACTGTAATGACAGAAAGGTCGTGGTGCTCAGGAGCTGGGGTGGGTACAGAGCTGACTGCAGAGAGGCACAGAGGAATTTTTGAGGTGATGGAGTTGTTCTTATCATGACTACAAGGGTGGTTTTGTGAAAATACGTATTTGTCAAAATTCGAACTGGGCATGATGGTACGTTCCTGTTTGCCCAGCACTGGAGCCTGAGGCAGGAGGATTGCTTGAAAACAATATTTCAGGATCAGCCTAGACAACATAGCAAAATCTTACTTATCTCTTAAAAAAAAAATCCCTCCATGTGAGAGAGAGAGAGAGAGAGAGAGAGAGAGAGAGAGAGTGTGTGTGTGTGTGTGTGTGTGTGTGTGTGTGTGTGTGTGAACTCAAGGACATTCTACCTCTGAGCTACATCCCCACCCCCAGCCCGATTTTATTTCTTCTTTGGAAACAGGGTTTTGCTAGGTTGATGAGAGCCTCACTACTTGTCCTTGATCCTGTGATCCTCCTGTCTCAGCCTTCCACGTACAGGGATTACAAGCATGTATCGCCACTTACAGCTCAGCTTGATCCATGGGAATTTAGAACCAGGCCCAGAAGAGTCCAGGCTTATTCTGCTTCTTCAAGTGTGCTGGTGTGGATGTGGTTTGAGTGTGTTCCACAAGGGCTGGGATGTTGGAAGCTTGGTCCTCAGTGTGGAGATGTTGGGAGATGCTGTGGACCTTTAACAGATTGATCCTAGTGGGTGGCCCTTAGGCGATGGGGGAGCTGCCCTCAGAAGGGATTATGGTAGCTCTAGGGAGACCCCAGGCTCACACAAGTGCCAGCTGCTATAAGAAGCATCCTGACCCTTGGGTCGCCCTCTGGCTTCCCGTTTGATGTGGTCTCCTGTTCTCAGATACACCCCCCTTTAGGCCCTCACCAGAAGCAAACCAAGGGGGCCGCCTGATCTTGGACGTGCAGCCTGCGAAGCCGTGAGCTAATCAAGCTCCTCTATAAAGTTAACCTGCCTCTGGTATTTCACTGTAAGAATGAAAAACAAACTCATACAATCAGAGGTGGAAGAGAAAAAAAATCAGGAGCTGCTGGCTGAGGCCACTTGATGCCACGTTTCCTGGGAAGCAAAGAAAGCCAGTCTACAGGTAGAGAGGATGGAGCGGAACTACGTCGGGCCGGTGACTTCCTGGGCTTCCTAAGCTGGGTTCTCGTCTGTTCCCCAGGCCCGCTGCATCCTGCCGCTTAGAGTCCTTGGGACCCCTCAGCATCTTCCTGCAATAAAACTGCCCAGTTCTTTTTAGTAGCCACAACCAGAGGAATCTTAAAGCATTTTAAGGCAAGCGAGCATCTTTTTCTCTTTCCCTATGGTGGTGTGACCCCCCCCCCCCCAGCTTTCTTGAGGATAACTTCAGCTCAAAGGGTGTCCAGCCGGGCGTGGTGGCACACGCTTGTAATCCCAGCATTTGGGAGGCTGAGACAGGAGGATCGTAGTTCAAGGCCAGCCTCAGCTAGTGAATGAGGTCCTTTGCAACTCAGTAAGACCCTGCTTCAAAATAAAGAATAAGCCAGGCGTGGTGGCGCACGTTGTCCTTGGGAGTACAGTACTTAGGAGGCTGAGACAGGTGGATTTGGGTTCGCAACCAGCCTCAGCTACTTAGTGAGGCCCTCACAGATTAGTGAGACCCTGTTTCAAAATAAAAAATAAATTTGGCTGGGGATGTAGCCCAGAGGTAATATGCCCCTGGGTTCAATCTTCTGTACTGCAAGCAAACAAACAAACAAACAAACAAAAAAAGAAATAGGGCTGGTGTGGAGCTTGGAGGTAGAATGCCCTTAGGTTCCATTCCTAGTGCTGCAAATAAATAAATAGTGATCTGCTGATGGCTCACCACTTGGTCTCAATTAATACTAGATCTTGCGAGGTCTTCTTTGAAGAAGCTGTGAGCTTGGGAAGTGGAGGCTGGTTTGTCCAGAAAGAAGAAGAGAGAAGAAATAGTTGAGCAGCCCTTATCTCTTGGTTCAGGGCTCACTCCTCGGAGTGTCCAACCCTTCTGAATTTCTGAGACTAAAATTATGAGCTGGCTGGGTGTGGTGGCGCACGCTTGTAATCCCAGCATTCGGGAGGTTGAGACCAAAGGATCGAGGTTCGCGGACAGCCTCAGCTTCTTAGTGAGGCCCTCTGCAACTCAGTGAGACCTGGTTTCAAAATAAAGAATAAAAAATAGGGCAGGGAGTGCGGCTCAGAGGTCTAATGGCGCTGGGTTCCATTCCCATACCTGCAATATATATATATAAAATTTTGGGCTAGGGGGTTTATCGGTTGACCTGGGCCTTGTGAAGCCAGTTGTTACCGCTGAAAAGCAAAACGTGGCAAGAACCTGAGCCACAGGTGTGGCTGGGTCTCAGTGCATCAAAAAGTACCAGGCAGCCGGGCGTGGTGGCGCACACTTGTAATCCCCGCGCTTGGGAGGCGGAGACAGGAGGATCGCGCAGGTTCGGAGCCAGCCGCGCTGGCTTAAGATACCCTGTTTCAAAAATATAAAATAGGTCTGGGAGTGTAGCCCAGAGGTAGAAGGGCTTCCAGGAACCCCAGTACCACCAAAAAAAAAAAAAAAAAAAAAAAAAAAAAAAAAAAAGTGCCAGGCATGGCTACGGTTGATGGGGAGGGAGAAACTGTTCAAGTTGATGGATAATTTCAAAGGACTTCTCAGTGGAAAGTCCTTGATGCTTGTCACTGAACTGCACCTCAGAGAGCTGAATGCCTTGCTCTCTGGGACCACGTCCCCAGAGCGTCACAGCAAGAGCCTGAGAATGTGCCCCCCCTCAGTGCCCAAGAGGTGGCACCAACTTTACCCTGCGTGTCCAGATCTTCCTGAAATGTGAGAACTAACGGAGATGGTACTTTTAAAGGGACCTGATGAGCCGGGAGTGGTGGTACACGCTTGTAATCTCAGTGCTTGGGAGGCTGAGACAAGATCGCACAGGTTCAAAGCCAGCCTCAGCTACTTAGTGAGGCTCTCAGCAACTTAGTGAGACCCTGTTTCCAAATAAAGTATAAAATAGGTCTGGGAGTGTAGCCGGGGATAGAAAGCCCCTGGGTTCCACCTCCAGTATCACAAAAAGTAAGTAAATAAATAATAAAGGGACCTGGTGAGGTGGGGAAAAGGGGCTGCTAATGCCAGCAGACTGGAAGAGGCCTGGACCCATCAGCTTGGACACCCCTCTGTTCAGCACAGCTGCTGGTGCCAGCAAAGGCAGATTTGTCCATATTTAAGGGATTGGAAGATTAAATGGGTCAGAGGCTCCCTCCATATAGCCTGCTCCACCGATGGCTGGAAACCCACCCCTGAGGGTTATTCAATCCATGATCACATCCTGGGCACTTCATGCCCCTCCCTCTGGGAGCCCAGCAAAGCCTGCAGAAGGAGAGATTGGGGTCAGAGCACGACGCCTCAATCCTTCTCTAGTTTATACCAGGATCAATCTGTTCATCAGATTCATCAGAATTAAACTGGGGCCCCAGAATGAGAGCTGTCATTGGCTGACCTTGGGCACACTACTGAAATTCAGGACACTGGTTTTCTCTGCTACAAAACTGAGACAATTTTGCCTATGACACAGTACAGGTCAAATGAGAGGAAGTAGCAGGTGTGTCACCCCATGGGGCTGGGGTGGGGACTGAGGTGTGGCCTGTGGCTGCAGGAGTCTAGGATGGCACTCATTAGAAAATGACTTGGAAGCCGGGCATGGTGGCGCACGCTTGTGATCCCAGTACTTGGGAGACTGAGACAGGAGGATCATAGGTTGGGGGCCAGCCTCAGGTACTTAGTGAGGCCCTCTGCAACTTAGCGAGACCCTGTTTCAAAATAAACAATAAAAGCTGGGCGTGGTGGCGCACGCTTGTAATCCCAGCATTTGGGAGGCTGAGACCGGAGGATGGCGGTACCAAAAAAAAAAAAAAAAAAAAAAAAGACAGGAAAGAAATAGTGTGGAGGCCGGGCATAGCGGGTGTGGTGGCGCACTCTTGTAATCCCCGCGCTGGGGAGGTGGAGACAGGAGGATCATGCAGGTTCGAAGCCAGCCTTGCTGGCTTAAGAGACCCTGTTTCCAAATAAAAATATAAAATAGGTCTGGGAGTGTAGCCCGGAGGTAGAAGGGCTTCAAGAAATAGTGTGTAAATAGGCAGAGTTCAAACCCATTACATCATGGAGGGAAAACTTCAGGTGCAGAGACTACTGTAACCAACCAATCAGGGGACCAGGATGTCTGCCAGGCTCTCTCTGTGTTCTTCTCTGCATCACAACTCCTGTGCGGTAGGTACCGGCTGGGCTTCCCTTTGTTAGAGAGGAGAGGACAGGCTGGGAGGGGCTGAGCAGTTTACACGAGCACTGAAGCCCACACAGCCCGCCTGCAGAATCCTCTCAGGCTTGGCCTCCGCTGTCTTTCCTACAGGACACCCCCTTACTTTCGGATGTCATCTATATTCCTGCGACCCCGAAGTCTATTGCCGGGCTCCCAAGGTCACCCTGAAGTTCAGACTCATGAGCCCAACAGCCTCTTGACTCACCTCAAACTTAGGAGGAATCCGCACTGATTTGCTCCAACCCACCTCCCGCTGCCCGCCCGCGAAGCCCGGCCACACCAAGCTCTGGGCTTCACCCCAAGCAACCACCAGTCACGACCTGGCACCTCCCGCTGCCCTCCAGGTCAGGCCTCTCCACCCCTGCCCAGAGCCCTTGGGCGGCTCCCATTGTTCTCAGGATAAAGGGCGTCTAGTCTGCCCTCCAACCCCTCATGCCCTCTGGAGAGGGGGCCCAGTCAGCCCAGAAGTGTGGTCACAGCTAAGAGTCCTCCCGGAAGCCCTGACTCTTGTCTCCGTCCTCACAACGCTGGGCACTTCCTCCATCACCTCACTGACAACCCAGACGTAAGCCGACGGAACCGGAACCTGTGCTGCACAGTGAGCGCCCACAGGAGTTAATAATGCCTGTCTGAATGAGAGAG
Source organism: Muscardinus avellanarius (assembly GCF_963383645.1). Lineage (NCBI taxonomy): Eukaryota > Metazoa > Chordata > Mammalia > Rodentia > Gliridae > Muscardinus > Muscardinus avellanarius. Next base: position 133,679,093 of record NC_137788.1, on the reverse strand, counting down.
AGAGGGGAAGTGATTCTGACAAAGCCTCGGAGCCCAAGAGACAGGCCGGTGCAGGCCCAGCCTCCCCACCCTGGCTGCTCCTCTGGGTCCTCCCTGACCCCTCTCCGGGGCCACAGTGTTGACATTTTAACAACAGACACCTTTCACCACAGGAAGGAAAGCGCTCAGCACAGCAGGGACAGGAAACCCCAGGCCTTCTTGGCCCTCCACCCCCTTGCAAGGGAAACCGTCCCCGGCCTGTTCCTTATGGGACAGCCGAGTCAGCTTAGTCTTTTTTTTTTTTTTTTTTTTTCCCAGATCTGGGAATGGAACCCAGGGGCATTCGACCTCTGAGCTACACCCCCTGCCTCACTAAGTAGCTGAAGCTGGCTTCGAACCTGTGTGATCCTCCTGTCTCAGCCTCCCAAACACTAGGATTACAAGCGTGTGCCACCACGCCCGGCAAGCGTGGTCTTTCCCCTCGCTTCCCACCAGGCCCCAACCCGACATCCGGGACGCAGCCACCTAGGGAAAGCTACTCTCCCGAGGAAACGCAGGACACAGCAGCAAAGCCCAGCGGCCACGTGACCACACGCGCTGCGCGCGCACCCGGTGGCCCCGCCCCCAAGCCGCGCCTCCTTTCCCCCAGGAGTTTGGCCCGCCCCGACCACGCCCTCAACATAACCACGCCCACATCGGGCCCCGCCCCGCGCGCTCCGTGCAGCGGCGCCGACTCCTCCGCCGCGCGCTTCTGGCTCCCGCCGGCCGCCGAAGGCAGCCATGGAGGCCACGGCGCGGAGGCGGCAGCAGCCGGGAGCGGCGGGCGGCCCGGGCGCCTCCTTCCTGCAGGCCAGGTGGGCGCGGGCCGGCGAGGGGCGGCGGGCGGGCTCGGCCTGGGGCTGCCGAGCCCCGATCGCGCGGCTGGCCGGGGCCGAGACTGAGGCTGCACCTCCCGGCCCGCGCCGCCCGGGGGTCCTCCGAGCCTGGGGCCAGCGGCCCGGGAGACTTCTCCAGGGTCAGGGAGGTCCCGGTGGGGACGGCGGCCCCGACTCTGCGGCAAGTTCGGGCGCTTTGGCGAGTTCGGGGCCCGTCCAGCCCTGAATGGGATTGCATCCTGCTCTTAATCAGGAGGCCCACTCCTTGCCCTGGGGAGCCCCCGAAAGTGAGGGCGTAACAGAAGCGGCAGCCGAAGAGCTTGAAAACGCCCATCCAAAGAATGCAGAACTCTTCTCTCACGGGGGGGGGGGGGGGCGCTTTTTGGATCCGAGCTGGAGGCACAGGAACCCCCTTTTAATGTTTCCCTCCATTCTACCTCATTCCGTTCATTAAGCACCTCTGGTGAGCCCAGGGAGGACCCGGGAGGGTCATCGGCCTCGGGCGAGGGCCAGTCCTGGAGGAGAGGCGTCTTCCTGGAGAAGAAGGGCTGTTCAAGGCAGGGGTTATACTGCGCTGGAATTTTCTGGGTTATAAGAAATGACCACACGAGGCACAGATTGTAAAGGGCTTCAAATGCACCAGGGCTGAGACTAGAGTGCAAATCTTGCGAAGGCCCTTGCTCCAGGCAGGGGCAGGGCATAACCCTGAAGTTGAGTGCTGAGTACTGGTTCACACGATGGGCTGTGGGCACCTCATGTTCGCACCTTAGTTCCAATCCCAAAGAACAGGTCAAGAATGCAGTTTTTATCGTCCGGGCACTGAGGAGTCATGGAAGGTTGTAGAGCACTTCTGTGCTCTGGGTCAATTTTAAGAAGCTCAGGTATGATTTGGGATGATGGGAGAAGTTTGGGGGACTGGGCTGAGGCTAGCTTGCTCGCCCTTTTGCTGTTGAGGAATGTTAGGGAGGAACTATAGACTTTCCTTTTTCTTTCTTTGTGTGTGTGGGGTGTGTGTGTGTGTGTGTGTGTGTATGTGTGTGTGTGTATTGCTAGGGACTGGCCCAGGGGTATTCTCCCTCCGAGCTACACCCCCAGCCCGATGTTTTTGGTTGTTCTTTTATTATTTGTGTGTGTGTGTGTGTGTGTGTGTGTGTGTGTGTGTTACTGGGGATGGTACCCAGGGGCCTTCTACCTCTGGACTACACTCCCAGACCTGTTTTATACTTTATTTGGAAACGGGGTCTCACTAAATTGCTGAGAACCTCACCAAGTAGCTGAGGCTGGCTTTGAACCTGTGCGATCCTCCTGTCTCAGCCTCCCAAGCACTGGGATTACAAGTGTAAGCCATCACGCCTGGCTTTTGTTTATTTTTTGAAACAGGGTCTCACTAAATTACAGAAGGCCTCACTAAGTAGCTGAGGCTGGCCCCGAACCCTCATCCTCCTGTCTCAGCCTCCCAAGTTCTGGGATTACAAGTGTCAGACTTTCCTTTTTCGCTTGAGCATATGCAGTCACGCAGCACGCGACATTTCCGTCATCAACTGCATCTACAATGGTCATCATATAAAATTCTATCAGCTAGTGATGTCTGAGTGCACTCTTAATGTTTGTACAAGGGGGAAATGACTAACACATGGCCCTTAGAGCATAGCCTCCATCAGTAAATGACTCCTGCCTGTACTTCGTGACCCACTTGCTCACCTAAGTCTCCCCTCAGCTGGTCATCATTTGATTGAGGAGGAAACAGGCTCAGATGGGTTATGGAGCCTGGACAGACTAGATCTCATACTGTTTTACTGACCAGAAACCTTGGTGTGTCCAGCAGGTATGCATCAAGCACCTCTGGTGTACCCAGCACTTGCCGGGCACTAAGGCGGTCATAATTATCTTTACATTTTGTCTGTTGGTTGATTCTAAACACTGAAAACCAATATGCAATGTTTATATTATTTAAACTATGTAGTGTTATCCCCTGTGGAGCCAGGTGATGGTTAATATAATTACATTTGCTTTCTTACATTGCATTTGTTTTTCCTGGAATTTCTTTTTTATTATTTTATTTTATTTTATTTTGGTGCTGGGGATGGAACCCAGGGGCATTCTACCTCTGAGCTACACCTCCAGCCCTATTTTTTATTTATTTTGAAACAGGGTCTCACTGAGTTGCAAAGGGCCTCACTAAGTAGCTGAGGCTGTCTTTGATCCTCCTGTCTCAGCCTCCCAAATGCTGGGATTACAAGTGTGTGCCCCCATGCCCAGCTTCCTGGAATTTCTAATTACTTTCTTTTTTCTCCCTCTCATTATATGCCAGAACTTCCTCTTTGTTGTTGTTTTATTTAAACTTTTCACCATTCTTACTTTCTTGGGGACTTGAACCCAGGGGCATTCTCCAGGCTATACCCACAGTCCTTTTTAAGTTTTTTTCTTTTTTAAATAGGGTCTTACTAAGTTGCTGAGGGTGTCACTAAGTTGGTGAGGCTGGCCTCGAACCTGTGATCCCCCTGTCTCAGCCTCACAAGTACTGGGATTACAGGTGTGCACCACCGTGCCCAGTTTACCTTTCTTTATATAGAAACAGAACCAGCCCCTCTCTAGTCCCCGTTCGCAGGGATCAGCTTGACTTCTCCAGACCTCTTCCTTTTGTGCTGCCCAGCTTTGCAGGTGCTGCTGACTGCCTTGAGCATCTCTGCTGAGCAGCACGCGGTCCACAGCTGTCGTGGTGTCGCTTTCCCCCTGTGGTAGGCTTGGAGAGCTGTGGAGGAGGGCAAAGGCCAGCCTGTTTCAGGTTCCTGCAATGGTGCTTTCTCTGTTGTCCTCAGCAGAGTTGCTGGGGTTTGAGGCCCCACACTGCACAGGCTGGGGCTCTGCGTGGAGTCTGTGCGGTCAGGAACCGGGGCAGGCTTTGGGTTGCTCGTACCCAGGACGGCTCAGGGAGAGGATGCCCTTCTCCTCTGTGATCCACCGGCTGTGCTTAGAGTCCCAGCAGAAGAAAACCAGTCAGATGCTGGTTTTCTTCCAGCCCTTTTTTTTTTTTTTTTTTTTTTTTGGTGGTGGTACTGGGGATGTAATCCAGGAGCCTTCTACCTCCAGACTATACTCCCAGACCTATTTTATATTTTATTTGGAAACTGGGTCTCTTAAGCCAGCTGAGGCTGGTTTCGAACGTACACGATCCTCCTTTCTCAGCCTCCCAAGCGCAGGGATTACAAGCATGCGCCACCATGCCCGGCCTTCCAGCCCTATTTTATTTTTATTTTGAAACCGGGTCTGGCTAGGCTGATGAGACTAGAGATGATGATGATGAGACTACTTGCTGAGATTATCCTCTGAGCCTCGCCAAGTACTAGGATTATAGGCATGTGCCACCACACCTGGCTTTTTTTTTTTTTTGGTGGTACTGGGGTTCCTGGAAGCCCAGCTACCTCCGGGCTACACTCCCAGACCTATTTTTTTTTTTTTTTAACATTTTGAAACAGGGTCTCATAAGCCAGCGCAGCTGGCTTCGAACCAGCGCGATCCTCCTGTCTCCACCTCCCAAGCGCGGGGATTACAAGCGTGCGCCACCACGCCCAGCTCACCTGGCTTATTTTTTATTTTGAAACAGGGTCTGGCTAAGTTGCTGAGAGTCTCATAGTGGTGTACACCTGTCATCCCAGTAATTGGGAAACTGAGACAGGAGGATCGCATGTTCAAAGCCAGCTCCAGCAATTTAGCATGGCCCTCAGCAACTTAGTAAAACCCTGTTTCAAAATAAAATATACATGCCGGGCGTGGTGGCGCATGCTTGTAATCCCAGCATCTGGGAAGCGGAGACCGGAGGATCACGGTTCGCAGACAGCCTCAGCTACTTAGGCCCTCTGCAACTCAGACCCGGTTTCAAAATAAAGAAAAAATAGGGCAGGGGGTGTAGCTCGGAGGTCGAATGCCCCTGGGTTCCAACCCCAGACCCGCAAAAAAATAAAATAAAATATAGGGTTGGGGTGTAGCTCAGAGGTAGAATGCCCTTGGTTTCAATCCCCAGCACAAAAAAGAAGCCAGGAGTAACTGGTAATTGTGATTGTTTTAAATCAGTCATTGGAGGTGGCGCACACTTGTAATTCTAGCATTCGGGAGGCTGAGACCAGGTTCACAGACAGCCTCAGCTACTTAGAGAGGCCCTCTGTAACTTAGTGAGACCCAGTTTCAAAATAAAGAATAGAAAATAGGGTAGGGGGTGTGGCTCGGGGGTCAAATGGCCGTGAGTTTCATCCCCAGACCCACAAAAAAAATTTTTTTAAATAAATAAATAAATCAGCCATTGATTACTGGTCCTGAACCAGGTACTGAGCTGAGAACTCGGCACAGCATGGGTCCACGTCACTCAGCCCTTGCTCTGGCCATAAATGGGTGCTCAAACTCACCTCTGTCACCGTGGGAGGGAGTGGGCTGCTGGGAACTGGAAGCATGTGAGTAATGGCAGGGAACCCGGGGAACGGATTTGGAGTGTGACAGGGAGGTGAGTGAGCTGAACCTTAAGGTTCATCCCTCTTCTCAAGGGTGGAGATGGGGAGCAGAGTTCCAGCCCCACAATGACGTCACGGCCACTCTGTGTTGGTGATGAAGGGTCGCTGTAGGGGCCAGTGGGGCTTTGGGAGAAGCTCCTGAGAGAAGGCAGAGGCAGCGGGCTGGCCTTGAGCTTCAGCGCACCTGTGAACATCAGGGAGCCAGCTTCTCTGAGAGGGACAGAGAGCTGCAGATGTGGTGTCAGGTGGCGCTCCACCGCCTGCTCTATCTCTCGCGCCCGCTTCTCCTTGCTGGCTCACCAGTGGACTGGTGAGAAGAGAAAGTCCAACAGCCCAGTGCTTGCTTACGCCTCATAGAATCAAGGGGAGTGGCAGATATCATTGAAGGGCTCTGATTGGCCCAGCTTAGATCATGTGACCATCCTGTGGACCAATCACTATGGACACAATAATGGGATAGAGGTTTATTTTATTTATTTATTTTTTTGGTGGTACTGGGGGTGGAACCCAGAGGCTTTCTACCTCTGGGCTATACTCCCAGACTTTTTTTTTTTAAATAATTTATTTGAAAACAGGGTCTCACTAAGTTGCTGAAAGCCTCACTAAGTAGCTGAGGCTGGCTTTGAAAGCGTGCGATCCTCCTTTCTCAGCCTCCCAAGCGCGGGGATTACAAGCATGGTATAGAGGTTTAAAGTATAAGCTCTGAGCTGGGCGTAGTAGTACACTCTTGTAATCCTAGTACTTGCAAAGCTGAGATGGGAGGATTGCAAGTTCAAGGCCAGCCTTGACAACTTAGTGCCTATTTAAAAATAAAAAAGGGCTGGTGGTGTAGCTCAGAGGTAGAATGCCCCTGGGTTCCATCCCCAGTACCCTCTCAGCCTCCCCACCCCACTCCCTAACTGCTGAGCTGCACCCACAGCCCTATTTTTTATTCTTTATTTTGAAACAGAGTCTCACTGAGTTGCAGAGGGCCTCACTAAGTAGCTGAGGCTGTCCTTGAACCGCGATCCTCCTGTCTCAGCCTCCCGAATGCTGGGATCACAAGCGTGCGCCACTATGCTCAGCTTAGAATGAAGTCTTGAGTTTAAATTCCCAGCACCAAAAAGAAAAAACAAAGTAAGTGAGATGGCGCAGGTGAATAGCCAACAATAGTGTGTGGCGTTAGCAAGGCTCAGTCAACACCAAGGTGTCTCATGTCTTGCGGCCATGTTTCCACCCTTTGCCTCTGTTTCCCATTGTCTTGTAGGGGAGGCAGCTCAGCAGTTATGCCTGACTGGCCCTTCCTGACCCACAGGAGGTGACGTTCAGGGCAATTGAAAATCACCTTCCCTTTCATGACGGGACTGGACCCCAGTACTCACAGCAAGCTCTTCCCCTGAACTTGAGGCCTGTGTCCTCTTGCCTTCCAGCCCCTAGGCCACCACTGGCAGGATTACACAGAGGAGGAGAGAAGAGCTGACCTCTCTTGTCTCCTTCCTTCCCGCCCAGGCACGGCTCCGTGAAGGCCGAGGAGGCTGACCACACGGCTCCCTTCCACCTGGACCTCTGGCTCTACTTCACGCTGCAGAACTGGCTGCTGGACTTCGGCCGCCCGATTGCCATGGTGAGTGTGTAGCCATGGACAGAGCCCTGGCCAGCATGGGGGACATGTGGCGTGACTTGCACCGGCTGGGGGACCTTAGCCGAGTCTCTCCCCTCCAGTAAGCGGGGAGCTCCGGGCTTGTTCCTGCGTCCGCTCGCTCCGTGGCCGTGCAGAGCCCCTGAGCACCCTACCGCCAAGGTCTCGAAGCAGCTAACTCAGGTTTAACCGAATCACCAAGCCGGCAAGGGTATGAGAGAGGAAGCAGAGTGGGTCCACCATCTTTTCCCCTTTACTTGGGAAGTATTGCTTTTCTGGAGATGACGCTTTGCTGGGGTCCAGCCCTAGCAGGAGCCGGGGGTCGTGTGTTGGTGAGAGAGAGTCGAGGGTGAGTGAGAGAAGACTCTGACACAGGAGACCAGATGCAAGCTTCTCCAACTTTATTCAGGATTTGTTACAATCTTTATACTTTCTTTTCTTGGCAGAGTAGGCAAAACCACAGGCATGCAAGCAGAAACTTCAAGGACAGAAAAAGTCTTTAACAGACTCCAGGGCAGGGTGCCAGACATCTAATAAATCATAGAAAGTATGCTTTGTCTCATCACAAGGCCAGCTGGAACTTAATCTTATATATTGGCCCAAACTAAGGTCAGCTTGAACTTAATCTTTGGCCTAAACTTTATCCTTGGGAAAAAAAGATCCTTGCTGACTCAGTCTCTCACATGTCACTGCCCATCAATTTTAGTTATAATGCTTATTATACATAAAATTCCAATTACCCATATTAATCCAAATGATCTTAAAATAATTTTTTTGAAGAAGGAGATGCTATTCATACTTCATGGGGGACTTAGGCTCCTGCAGTCCCCTGACCGAACTTTGGCTCAAGGTCTGCATGAGATGCCGTAGCAAAGCTTATTGACTGCTTTTCATATTTTCAATGACGCTGAGCCTCAGGTCTTTTTTAGTGCCATCTGGTGAAACTGTCCCTTCGCCCCAAGATCTTTCACATATCGGCGTACAGTGGTGGCCTCCACAAAAGAGACTGGCACGTGTAAGAGCACCAGATCCCTCGCTCGTTATAGATAGGCACATAGGCAGGCAGAACAATACCTAGTGAGGTGCCCCGTGTACCTAGTTGTTTGAGTGGGAGTGGACGGTAAGGTACCATCATCCAGTGCCCAACCAGCACCTCACACCTGCTGGCAACAATGCAAAGTACCAAAGTCCTTTTGGAAAACAGTTTGGCAAGGTTATAACTAGTACCTAGAATAGGAGTGCTCAGTACCTTTTTATTGAATCAATAATAATAACATTAAGGTAAGAATAACAGCTGACTCCAGGCTTGGTGGCACACACCTGGAATCCCAGCCACTCTGGAGGATGAAGCAGGAGGATTGCAAATTTGAGGCTGGCTAGGGCAGCTTTAGCAAGACTTTTTTTTTTTTTTTTTTTTTTTTTTTTGGTGGTACTGGGGTTCCTGGAAGCCCTTTTTCCTCCGGGCTATGCTCCCAGACCTATTTTATATTTTTTTTATTTGGAAACAGGGTCTCTTACGCCAGCACGGCTGGCTTCGAACCTGCGCGATCCTCCTGTCTCCGCCTCCCAAGTGCGGGGATTACAAGCGTGCGCCACCACGCCGGGCCTAGCAAGACTTTATTTCAGAAGAAAAACAACTAAAAAGGTCTGGGGATGAAGCTCAGTAGTAAAGTGCCCATGGGCCGGGCATGGTGGCGCACACTTGTAATCCCAGTACTTGGGAGGCTGGGACAGGAGGATCACGCAGGTTCAAAGCCAGCCTTAGCTACTTAGTGAGGCCCTCAGCAACTTAGTGAGACCCTGTTTCCAAATAAAATATAAAATAGGGCTGGGGGCGTAGCCCAGAGGTAGAAGGCCCCAGGGTTCCATGCCCAGTACCACAAAAAAGTAAAAAAAATAAAAATAAAGTGCTCATGGATTCAATCCCTAGTAACAGTTACACACACACACACACACACACACACACACACACACACACACAATGTAGCAGCTAACATGCTCCACACTGTTCTGAACTCTTACATGTTTAAATGTATTTAATTCTCAGATCAACACTACTACTAGCCCCAGTTTTATAGCTGGGGAAACTTGAAGACAGAGAGAGTTCGTGACTGGCTCAGGGTCACTCAACTAGCAGGCAGAGGAGCCAGCCTCTGAACCCTCGCCCTCTGGTCCAGAGCCCACCTTCCCGGCATGGCTCAGCTGTCAGATACACAGCCAGGACCCCGGTACGTTCCTGCCCCCTGATGTAGCACCGCCACCCCCTCCAAGACTCCGCCCTGACGGCGCCTCCAGCAAGAGGGCAGCAGCTTCTCTACCCACAGATGTTCATGCAGTGTTGCTTAGAATAGCCACAGCTTGCAAGTGACTTCCGTGTCCAGCAGCAGGGACTGGGGAATCAGCTTTGCTGTGTCCAGTATGGAGAACGGGACAGGGATATTAAACAGAAATGAGTGCTGTAGAGCAACCTGGAATATTTAAGAGAAAAGAGGTGCCTAAGTGCCACGCACTCCGATCGCTTGCAAGTCAGGACCTGGTACACCTGGCCTGAACCCTCGCACGGGATCAAGCAGAACTTTGGTGTCAGGGAGTTTGGTGGATGCTGCCTTTTCTTTCTACAGACTTGTTGTAAGGTTTACATGTTGATTTTTATTTATTTTTATTTATTTATTTTTTCATGGTACTGGGGGTGGAACACAGGGGCTTTTCTACCTCTGGGCTACAATCCCAGACCTATTTTATATTATATTTGGAAACAGGGTCTCACTAAGTTGCTGAGAGCCTCACTGAGTAACTGAGGCTGGCTTCGAACCTGCGCGATCCTCCTGTCTCAGCCTCCCAAGCGTGGGGATTACAAGTGTTCACCACCACGGCCGGCTACATGTTGATTTTTTAAATTCATTTTTAATTTATTTATTTTTATTTTTTGGTGGTACTGGGGTTCCTGGAAGCCCTTCTACCTCCAGGCTACACTTCCAGACACCTATTTTTTATATTTTTATTTGGAAACAGGGTCTCTTAAGCCAGCGTGACTGGCTTTGAACCTACGCGATCCTCCTGTCTCCACCTCCCAAGCGCGGGGATTACAAGCGTGCGCCACCACGCCCGGCACATGTTGATTTTTAAATATGTGGAAGAGGAGGGATTGAGACAGGCGTCAGGACATCTGGCCAGGTTGTGGGTGACCTTAGGCAAGTCACTGTCCGCCGGGCTTCATTTTTCTCATCATGAAGATTAGTCGGACTAGCTACACTGAGCCTTCTTCCAGCATGGAGGTCCCACGTACTGGGGCCAAAGGACTTTCCCCTCAACCTGTTTCTGTGAGGGAGAGGGGAGGCCTGGCTGGCCTAACAGGGCCCACATCACTTCCCTGTGTTGCTGAGTTGCCTTTGGCCACCACAACCCCAAATGGGGCTTGTTGAGCACGTACACATTTGAAAAACTCATGTACAGCCGGGCGTGGTGGCGCACGCTTGTAATCCCTGCGCTTGGGAGGCGGAGACAGGAGGATCGCGCAGGTTCGAAGCCAGCCGCGCGCACTGGCTTAGGAGACCCTGTTTCCAAATAAAAATGTAAAAATAGGTCTGGGAGTGTAGCCCGGAGGTAGAAGGGCTTCCAGGAACCCCAGGACCACCAAAACAAAAAAGCTCATGTACACGTTAGAGTTTTTCATAATAGTTCCAAATCCACAGTAACTAAAAGTGAAGGAATGTAGGTTGTAAAGTAATATATAGGAGTTATTAAATATAGACGTGTTAGACCCAGGCACAGTAGTACACACCTGTAATCCTAGCACTTGGGAAGTTGAGACAAGAGAATCACAGGTTCGCAGCCAACCTCAGCTACTTAGTGAGACACTCCACAGCTTACTGAGACCCTGTTTCAAAAAAATAAAATATGTCTGGAGTTGTAGCTCAGAGGTAGAATGCCTCTGGTTTAATCCCCGGTACCACAAAGAAAATGTGTTAGACTTTCCCCAGCGCTCTCCAGTCCCACCCCTGAAAGTTTGGGGCACATACTCCACTCCTTTCTCTGCTCATACAAACATATATACATCCTTTTTGTCCCCCTAACCTAAATGAGAATTTATTTTATATCTTATTCTACAACTTGATTGTTGTCCTTTAGAACATATTATGGATATCTCTCCATGTCAGTATATAGAAAGTGACATTTCTATTAATGGCAACTTAACCTTCCATAGTAAAAATGTATCATGATCTATTCAAGTAGCCTATTGATTGAAATATCAGCTAGTTCTGATATTTCGCTATTACAAAGTGTGTGTGTGTGTGTGTGTGTGTGTGTGTGTGTGTGTGTGTGTCTGTGTGTGTGTGTGTGTGTCTGTGTGTCTGTGTGTGTGTTGTGTTACTGGGGATTGGATCCAAAGACATTCTATCTATCTTTGAGTTATACCCCAGCCCAATTTTATTTTATTTTATTTATTTATTTTTGCGGGTCTGGGGATGGAACCCAGAGGCATTTTACCTCCGAGCTACAACCCCTGCCCAATTTTTTATTCTTTATTTGGAAACAGGGTCTCACTAAGTTGCAGAGGGCCTCACTAAGTAGCTGAGGCTGTCTGTGAACCGCGATCCTCCAGTCTCAGCCTCTGGAATGCTGGGATTACAAGTGTGCGCCACCATGCCCAGCTCCAATTTTATTTTTATTTATTTTTATTAACAGGGTTTCACTAGGTTAATACTACTTGCTGAAGCTGACCTTGAACCTGTAAGCCTCCTGTGTCAACCTCACAAGTACAGGGATTACAGGCATTGCTACCAAGCACAGCTAACAAAGAATATTTTAATAAACATATATCTTTTTTTTTTTTTTGGTGGTACTGGGGTTCCTGGAAACCCTTCTACCTCCGGGCTACACTCCCAGACCTATTTTATATTTTTATTTGGAAACAGGGTCTCTTAAGCCAGCGAGGCTGGCTTCGAACCTGCGTGATCCTTCTGTTTCCACCTCCCAAGCGCGGGGATTACAAGCGTGCGCCACCACGCCCGGCAACATATATCTTGATATAAGTGAAGACACAGACACAGGGTGCAGAGGGGAACTGAGATCTCAGTGTCCAGGGGTTCTAGATGGAAGGAGCTGCCCCTGGCCACCTCCTCTTGGGGAGGCAGAGAAAGAGGAGTAGAAGGTCCTTGATAGATGGCATTTATTTTTCCACTTTCCTGACTTGGTCGGGAGCTGCCATCTGCCCAGGTTAGACAGTTTCCCCTGTGGCCTAGTGGTCAGGAGCTTTATGTCACCATCAAGACCTGGAGTGCCAGAGCGCTCAGGGACCAGCTACACCATCCGGGCCATCTCTACTGTGTTACAGGTGGGGAAACTGAGGCCAGAGAGGGGAAGGACTTGCCAGGGTCACCAGGATTTTGGTGGCGCAGGAGCCCCTTAGAATCCAGGGACATTTATTTGGTACCCACATGGAGAGGGCCCGAGCCCTGGATTTCTCTGTGCTGTGTAGTCAGCTGGGGACATGGCCATTTACCTTCTGTGGGACTCAGCTTGTCCTGTCATCCTGAGGCTGCCAAGAGGGTCCCTAGAGGTCACAGAGGCATTAAGTGTGGGTCTGCGCCCTAGGGCCCATGCCGCCTGCTGAGCTCCTCCTCCCCTCCCTCCCCAGCTGGTCTTCCCTCTCCAGTGGTTTCCTCTGAACAAGCCCAGCGTCGGGGACTACTTCCACATGGCCTACAACATCATCACGCCCTTCCTTCTGCTCAAGGTACGGTCTCGGCCCTGCCCTCTGCCCCTGCCAGGTAGAGACCTGGTGACAGATGCCAGGCACCCAGTCAGATTTCCCTCTGCCCACAGGGAGGGGGTAAAGGCTGGGGCCCAGGAGGTGGGGCTCCCCTGGCCTTGGGTGGAGACAGCCCCCAGGAGGGGCGCCAGCCCACTGCCGGTAGGTGAAGTGGGAGATGTGGTCAGGCAGAAGGAGCCGCAGACCAGGCTGAGCCTGCCAAACCATAAAGCACTGGGGACACTGAGGCAGAATGAGTGAGTGGGGTGTGCTGGGGGGGCCAGTTGGGAAGGAAGGTCAGGCCAGAGGCCAAACCCGACCCCCATCCGGACGAGTGAGATGGCACTGGGAGTCCAGGGCCGGCTCTGCACCTGGCCGGACAAGGGGTCTTAGAACCAGTGGTCCCTCGGGCCCCACAGAGGCTTGGTTTCAGGACTCCTGTGGATACCAAAATTTGTAGATGCTCAAGTCCCTTACATAAAATGGCACAGTATTTTCATATAATCTGCACACATCCTCCCAGATACTTAACATCATCTTTAGATACCATCATCTTTAGATACTTATAATAAGTTGGGCTGGGAGTGTAGTTTTGAGGTGGAGCGTTTGCATAGCATGCATGAGGCCCTGGATCCCATCCCTAACACACAATAAATAAATGATAATAGGCCAATACTTGTTACACTCTATTGTTTAGGGAATAATGACAGAAAAGAAAAAAAGTTCATGCATGTTCAATACAGACACAATTATTTTTTTCCACTATCTTGTATCTTAATTGGATCTGCAGATGTGGAGTCTGGATACAGAGGGGTGATCATATTACCACGTCTAGTATGCTCATCAGTTTTTTTTTTTTTTTTTTTAATACTGGGGATGGATCCCAGGGTCATTCTACCTCCAACCTACAATGTTTTTTTGTTTTGTTTTGTTTTTCGTGTCTGGGGATGGAACCCAGGGGCGTTCAACCTCCGAGTTACACCCCCTGCCCTATTTTTTATTCTTTATTTTGAAACAGGGTCTCACCGAGTTGCAAAGGACCTCACTAAGTAGCTGAGGCTGTCCGAATCCTACTGTCTCAGGTTCCCAAATGCTGGGATTACAAGAGTGCACCACCATGCCTGGCTCTTTTTTTGTGGTACTGGGGTTCCTGGAAACCCTTCTACCTCTGGACTATACTCCCAGACTTATTTTTATATTTTTATTTGGAAACAGAGTCTCTTAAGCCAGCGCTGCTGGCTTCAAACCTGTGCGATCCTCCTGTCTCCGCATCCCAAGCGCGGGAATTACAAGCGTGTGCCACCATGCCTGGCTCATCATTTTGTTTTTTAAAAAGACTTCAGGCCGGGCGTGGTGGCGCACGCTTGTAATCCCCGCGCTTGGGAGGCAGAGACAGGAGGATTGCGCAGGTTCGAAGCCAGTCGCGCTGGTTTAGGAGACCCTGTTTCCAAAAATAAAATAGGTCTGGGAGTGTAGCCCGGAGATAGACGGGCTTCCAGGAACCCCAGTACCACCAAAAAAAAAAAAAAAAAAAAAAAAGACTTCAAACAGGTGTGGTGGTATATGCCTTTAATCCTAGTTATTTGGGAGGCTAAGATAGGAGGATTGCAAGTTAGAGTCTCAAAAACCAGAGTGTGGTGACACACACACAACACCAGTTCTTGAGACAGAAGTATTGCAGGTTTGAGGCCAGCCTCAGCAATTTAGCAGTCCCTAACAACTTCGCAAGACCTTGTTTCAAAACAAAAAATAAAAAGGGTATGGGGAAGCCGGGCGTGGTGGCGCACACTTGTAATCCCAGCATTTGGGAGGCTGAGATAGGAGGATTGCAGTTCGTGGCCAGCCTCAGCTACTTAGTGAGGCCCTTTGCAGCTCAGTGAGACCCTGTTTCAAAATAAAGAATAAAAAATAGGGCTGGGAGCTGCTTGAAGATAGAAGGCCCCTGGATTCCATCCTTAGTACTGCCAAAAAAAAAAAAAAAAAAATTGAGGTATAGCTCAGAGATGCAATGCCTGTGGGTTCAGTCCCCAGTACGAAAGAAGGAAAGAGAGAGAGAGATAGGAAAAAAAGAAAATAGCTCAGTGGTTGAGTGCTTGCCTAGCATACATGAAGTCATGGGTTCAATCCCCAGGCTCTCACTGTGTCTGTCTGTCTGTCTGTCTGTCTCTCTCTCTCACACCACCCACAATAATAATAAGAACAACAATTCACATCTCCAAAAGTAGGAGGACTGTAGTCTCAGGATATAGTTTCTATAGTGTCAAAACTCCCGTCCCTCATTTCTGACTCCCAAAACTTTCTTCCTGCTTGTCATGGACCATTTACTCAAAAATCGAACCCCAAACCAGGTGTGGCGATGCACTCTTGTAATCCCAGTACTTGGGAGGCTGAGACAGGAGGATTGCAGGTTCGCTGCCAGCCTCAGCATCTTAGTAGTGAGGCCTCTGCAACTTAGTGAGACCCTGTTTCGAAATCAAAAATAATATAGGGCTGGGGGTGTAGCTCAGAGATAGGATGTCTAATCCCCGGCACCAAAAATTTAAATAAATATATTCTTAATTAAAAAACCAGAACTCTTGAGCAGGCTGGCCAGCCTTGGGGGGGTCGTGATCTGGGGGTGGGAGGTCTGGGCCTGGTGCCTGGACTGGGCATTGAAGGCCTGGGTGTCACCTCCAGCAGGTGGCTCTCACGTGACTGGTAGGTCTGATCCTCCCCTGGGGAAGGGGATGCTGCCTGTGCTGGGGTCGCGTGAGGGCCTGGGAGTTCTTCCGGCTGTGAGGGAGGGAGGCGAGGGCGCCCTGTGCCCGCTCTGACCCTCAGCTCCTCGAGCGGTCCCCCCGCACCCTGCCGCGCTCCGTGGTCTACGTCAGCATCATCACCTTCATCATGGGCGCCAGCATCCACCTGGTGGGCGACTCGGTCAATCACCGCCTGCTCTTCAGCGGCTACCAGCACCACCTGTCGGTCCGCGAGAACCCCATCATGAAGAACCTCAAGCCCGAGACGCTGGTGAGGCGGCCGAGGGGGAGCTGGCGGTGGGCAGCGGCCAGGGCGCTGCTGGGCTCCGCCCAGGCACTGCCCCTCTCACCCGCCCGCCATGCCCCCTCAGGTTGACTCCTTCGAGCTGCTGTACTACTATGACGAGTACCTGGGCCACTGCATGTGGTGAGTGCCGGGCAGGACACGGACACAGCTCGGCTGCCCTGGGCGCCCTGCCCTGCGGGGAGTGGCCTTCTGGAAAGGCGCCCTGCTCCCGGAGCCTCCAGCTGCTGGTCCCCTGCCTCCTCCAGGCCTGCAGTTCCCGCCGAGACCACTAGGTGGCAGCGAGCCGCTGCGGTCCTGTTCTGGCTGAGGCTGGTGCCTCCCCCGCCCAGGCCTGATAAACCACCCGCAGGGGTGCCGCGGGGTGGGGCAGGGAAGGGGCCCCTGCCCTAATCCGCGGCTTTGGGACTGTAGGAGAGCCAGCAGGACCAGGTTGGGGTGCAGTTCATGCTCCCCACCTCAGCACTGTCAGGGGGTCTCCTGTTCCCCTGTCCCCCTTCCCCGTGATCAGGGAAAGTCTTAGAAATGTGGGCTCAGCCTCCGCAGATTCAGGACCCAAGCTGAGGGGTTCATCTGCAGCCTCCCATCCTACATAGGATTAACAGGCCAAGGGGGGGATTGCCTGACACTGGTGCGGCCTGGTCTGTTTCAAGGTGTGGGGGTTGATCCATGGGGCTCAGCAGGACTGGGGGTCCCTGGACAGGCCTCCTGCCCGCTCTCCCTTCCCATGGGAGGCTGGGGAACAGAGGGGGAGGTCAGAGTCCCGGGGAACTAGCAGGAGAAGAGCAATAAGGGGCTGGGGAGACAAGATAGGACAGGAGAGAAAAGGGGTGCGAGTGTACAGGTGGGGGAAAGCCTCGTGGGGAAGAGGCTCTGCTCCTGGATGAGGTGTTGGGGGGCTGGCTGAGTGGTGAGGAGCCGGGCAGTGTGCTCTCTATCCTCAGCACAGCTGGGTACCCCAGTTTCCAGGGCAGTGTGAGGCTGGGCTGCTGGGGTAGGACCGTGAGCCCCGCCCTCTGTGTGGAGCAGTGAGGTGGCCCAGGCAGCAACCCCCCCCCTGCATGGCCTCACCTCTTTTTTTTTTGTGGTGGTGGTACTGAGGGTGGAACCCAGAGGCCTTCTACCTCTGGGCTATACTCCCAGACCTATTTTTTTATATATATATTTTTATTTGGAAATAGGGTCTCACTAAGTTGCGGAGAGCCTCACTAAGTAGCTGAGGCTGGCTTCGAGCCTGTGTGATCCTCCTGTCTCAGCCTCCCAAGCACAGGGATTACAAGCGTGCGCCACCACGCCCGCCCGGCTTTGGCCTCACCTTCTTGTTCCTGCCCCACCCTTGACCTCAGCGTGGGGAGGGCTGGGTGCAGAGGAGCGCCCCTCCCTGAGCCAGGTGTTCTAGGAGGTTCTCTCCGGGAGGTTCTCTCTAGGACGGTGCAGGGACCTGGTACAGGGCTGGGGAGGGCCATGAGTGGAGGCCGCGGGCCGGCCTCTAAGGCGGACCTCCCTGTCCAGGTACATCCCCTTCTTCCTCATCCTCTTCATGTACTTCAGCGGCTGTTTCACGGCTTCGGAAGCCGGGAGCTCCATGCCAGGGCCTGCCCGGCTCCTGGTGGTACCCAGCGGCCTGTACTACTGGTGAGTGCTCCTCAGCTCCGGGGGGCAGGGGCATCTAAGCCACCACCCTGAAAACCCACACCTCAGAGAGTGCCCCGGTGAGACCAGCCCTCCCCGTCCCTGCTTCCTCCTGGGTCTTGGGGACTGTGACAGGACCCCATGGTAGCTTCTGGCCCAGGAAGCCCAGGTCTAAGCGTGGCAGGGCGGTGGGTAGGGATGAGGTCGGACAGTCTCTCTGTCTTCTGCCCCCTCCCCAATCCCCAGGGCCAGCCTTGGGCCAGCAGAGCCTACCTCCAGCCCCAAGCCCTGCAGAGCCCGCAGGGCCCCGTGTCCCCTGTGAGGTAGAGATGCTCCTTGCCGGTCTCCTGGGACCTGGTGAGCACTGAGAAGAGAGGGGCTTTGTGAACTCTAAAGCACCAGGGAACGGACAAGGACAGGGCGGGAGGAAGTCCACAGCTGCAGGACGTCTGCCTGGCCTCAGTTCTGCCCTCCTGTGATGGAGGACCCAGGCCTGGGCCAGGCTCTCGCCCTCCTCTGTCACTTCTGCCCTAGAGACAAGCCCCCTGCCTCCAGGTCCTGTGGAATCGCAAAAGGACCAGGCAGGACTAGACCTCCTCTGGTTAGAAGCCCCAACCATGGAAAGGGCCCCCTTCCTCCCTGAGCCCGCTCCAGGTTACCTCCAGGGCCTTTCTGCCAGGCTGGGAGGCTTTACCAGGACTGATCTGTATCCTCCCTGAGGACGGGATTAGAACGTTTGGAGCCAGGCATGGTGGCGCATGCTTGAAATCCCAGTACTGGGGAGGCTGAGACAGGAAGATTGGGGCTGCAGATTCAAGGGCAGCCTCAGTAATATAGGAAGACTCACAGCAACATAGTGAGACCTTTTTCAAAACAAAAAGTAAAGGCCGGGCGTGATGGCGCACGCTTGTAATCCCAGCGCTTGGGAGGCCGAGACAGGAGGATCGCGCAGGTTCGAAGCCAGCCGTGCTGGCTTAAGAGACCCTGTTTCCAAATAAAAATGTAAAAAATAGGTCTGAGAGTGTAGCCCAAAAGTAGAAGGGTTTCCAGGAACCCCAGTACCACTAAACACACACACACACACACACACACACAAAAGTAAGCCGGGCATGGTGTTGCACACCTGTAATCCCTACTTGGGAGGCTGAGACAGGAGGATCACAGGTTTGTGGCCAGCCTCGGCTACTTAGTGAGGCCCTCCACAACTTAGGCCCTATTTCAAAATAAAGACTAAAAAGTAAGGCTGGGGTTGTAGCTCGGAGGTAGAATGTCCCAGAGTTCAACCCCTAGTACTGCAAAATAAATAAATAAATAAATAAAATATATAATATATATATGATTGGCAACTAACTTAACACTTTAAAAAATAGTAACTAGGAAGCTGGGGATGGTGGCGCATGTCTGTAATCCCTGCATTTGGGAGGCTGAGACAGGAGGATCGTGGTTTGCAGACAGCCTTAGCTACTTAGGCCCTTTTCAACTCAGTGAGACCCTGTTTCAAATATAAATAAATAAATAAATAAATAAATAAATAAATAAATAAATAAGGGCTAGGGGTGCAGCTCAGGAGTAAAATGTCCCTGGGTCCAATCCACAGTATCCCCCCCCCACACACACACACAACTAACTAGGATTCTGAGCTAACCAATTCTAGCTACTCTGATTACCAGCACCTGGGTCCGGGACAGGTGCGGGCAGGATGGTGTTGCCATGGCACCCGCCTCACCTCATCCTGCCTCTCCAGGTACCTGGTCACCGAGGGCCAGATCTTCATCCTCTTCATCTTCACCTTCTTCGCCATGCTGGCCCTGGTCCTGCACCAGAAGCGCAGGCGCCTCTTCCTGGACAGCAATGGCCTCTTCCTCTTCTACTCCTTCGCCCTCACCCTCTCGCTCGTGGCGCTCTGGGTGGCCTGGCTGTGGAACAACCCCGTACTCAGGAAGAAGTACCCCGGTGTCATCTACGTCCCTGAGCCCTGGGCCTTCTACACCCTCCATGTCAGCAGCCAACACTGAGTGCCGGGACGCAGCCAGTGCCTCGTCGGGGGAACCTGGCCATGCAGGGGGTCAGGGGGTTACAGCACAGTGCACGCCCACATGGCTCCCCACCTGGCCACCCTGGCTTCCTCCCCACCCTCAAGGACACTGCTGTCCAGGACTGTTCTGTACAGGAGGACTCAGTGGGTCTCCTAAGCTGGGGCAGGCCAAGTTGTGTAGGGCATGTGTGACCTCATTCGATATGAAAATAGGTTTTTTGTGTTTTTTTTTTTTTTTTTTTTTGGTGGTACTGGGGGTAGAACTCAGAGGCTTTCTACCTCCGGGCTATACTCCCAGACCTTTTTTTATATTTTATTTGGAAACAGGGTCTCGCTAAGTTGCTGAAAGCCTCACTAAGTAGCTGAGGCTGGCTTCGAACCCGTGCGATCCTTCTGTCTCAGCCTCCCAAGCGCAGAGAGAAAATAGTTTTAAAAAGAAAGAAAAATTAGACGTGAAGCCAGGTGCAACGTTACACACTCCCAGTACTTGGGAGGCTAAGACAGGAGGACCGCAGGTTCAAGGCCAGCATCAGCAACATAGACTCCACAACCTAGTGAGACCTGGTTTCAAAACAAAAAGGACAGGTGTAGCTCAGAGACGGTGCTGCTGGGTACAATCCCCAGCATCACAAGAACAATAAAAGAAGTTTGCCCTCGGCTTTGGAGGCGGAGTCCAGCTGGCAGCGCTGTGCCCGCAGGCTCTAAGAGGCCCTTGGTCTGTTTCAGCTCCTGGTGGGGCGCAGACAGCCTACCTTCCTCGGCTTGTGATCCCCTAGCCTCTCCCTGTACGGTCTGAGGTCCCCACCCCAGGTGACTATCTTAATTATATCTGCAGGGACCCTGTTTCCTAATAAGGTCGCTCAGGTGCCATGGACATGACCAGGAGTCCTGGGGATGCCATTCAGCCCAGCAGAGCTGAGGCGTCTGCTTTCAAGCCCTCCGTTCTAGACCCACGGGGCTGGGACTCCTGGGGCCCAAGGGCCAGCTACTCTGTTAGCCCTGACTGTGGGGCAGAGGCCTTCCTGGGGACATCTTGGCTCCAGAACTGCATGGGGTATGAAGGACTGGGTGGTGCCGGGCTGTGCGTGGCTCCTATTGGACAGTGGGCCTGGGTGGGGCGGTGGAGGGAGGAGGGACTTCCCTGGTCCCTGAGCCCCACCCAAGGGAGTCCAGAGAGTGGGGCAGGGGGAAGTCGTGCCCAGGGGAGGTGCCAGCATTCAAGAATAAAGTGAATAGACTTAGCCCCCAAGTGGTATTGGAGGTGTTTTCTGTTGGTTTCTCTTTTATTTTCATTTTGCCTGAAGGTGGAGCATACACTGTGTGCTGTGCAGCTTAACTGTTTGTTTATTTTTGCAGTACTAGAGATGGAACCCAAGGGCATTTTACCTCCAAGCTATGCCCCCAGCCCTATTTTTTATTCTTTATTTTGAAACAAGGTCTCACTAAGTAGCTGAGGCTCTGTGAACCTCCATCCTCCTGTCTCAGCCTCCCAGGTGCTGGGATTTACAAGCGTGCACCACCACACCCAGCTGTTTATTACTATTTTGAAGTACTGGGGATTGAACCCAGGGCTTGTGTATGCCAGGCAAGTGCCCTACCACTGAGCTGCAGCCCCAGCCCAGCTTGGCGAGGCTTTGCGCAGTGAGCCCTCCCGCAGCCGCCACACTGATGCCGTGTTCCTGGTCATCTGTGACAGCCCTTGGGGACACCTGCAGATGTGAGAGGGAGTGGGAGGGTGTCAGGATGCCACTGGGCACACACTAGCCTAAGCTCAAGGAGAAGGCCCACCTGCCCTAACCTCTTGTCAAAGGTGATTCCAGGGAGCGCATTGGCCTGGATGCTCCTGCACCCCCTTGCTCTCCAGGCCCAGCTCGGCGCCCACCTTTCAAAGCCCAGATGGCTTCTCTCTACTCCCTCTGGCTGATCGGAGCAGGCCTCCTGCCTGCTGCACCTCTGCCCCACAGCCTGGCCTCCTCAGCCCCCAGGGACGAGTCAAGAGCCCTCCAGACAAAATTCTCTGGGTCTAGAAACCTGTATGAAGACCCAGATGTGGTCGTGCCTGTACGCCCAGTACTTAGGAGCCTGAAAGAAGAGGATAGCAATTTCAAGGCCAGCCTCAGCAAGGTCCTGTATCAAAATAAAAAGTAAAAAGGCTAGGGGTGGGCCAGGCGTGGTGGCGCAGGCTTGTAATCCCAGCATTTGGGAGGCGGAGACCGGAGGATCATGGTTCACGGACAGCCCCAGCTACTTAGGCCCTTTGCAACTCAGGGAGATCCTGTTTCAAAAAATATAAAGACTAAAAAATAGGACTGGGGGTGTAGCTCGGAGGTAGAATGATCCTGGGTTCCATCCCCAGGACCACACACACACATAAAAGGCTAGGGGTGTATTTAAGAGGCAGAATGCCCCTAGGTACAATGCCTACTCCAAAAAAGAAAGGGTTTAGAAGTGATGCGGGAGGGAACTGAGGGGAAAGGACTGCCCACATGGGAGGAGGGAGGGACTGGCCACAGACAGGCCAGGTGTCCCGTGCCCTCCTACGGTCAAGCGAGCGTCCTCCCCTCCTCGGGGCACTTGCAGCCCCTCACCAGCACCCACTGGTCCTTTGACGAGGCTGGCAGAAGGCAGGGTTGAGAGCGCTGCAGAAAAGAAGCCAGCCATGGCCGGGGTGGGGGGGTCGTCCACGACGAGGCTGAGGCCCTGGTGTGAATAGCCCCAGCCCTGGCTCTAGGAGCCGCCCATCCTTTGTGGTCAGCGGGCTCCCAGCATCCTCCCCAAAGTCCCCTGAAGGGAACAGAGCAGGCGCAGGCTGAAGACCGGCGTCGAACTGGCCACTTGATTCTCCCAGTAGCTCTAGACTGTAGCCTGGTGAGGAAACTGAGGCACGGGGAAGCACAGTGGCTGGAGGCATCGGAGCAGGAGGAGCCGGTGCTGTAGACGCCCCCGGGATAGGACCCACACAGCTGTCCCAGCTGTGCCATCTTGGCGGGCTCCATCCCTCCCAAGGGGCAGGGTGACAAGCCTGCGCAGAGCCAGGTGTGCGGTGCCCGACACCAACAAGCAGCTCGTCACTGTCCCAGCTGAGCCCCAGGAAAGAGAGAAGGTCCCCGAGGCGGCCAGCCACCCCCCAGGCCCCCTTTCCTTGCTCCACTGACCCCTTCGTGGAATCCGGAGATTTCTGGACAAATATTGGAGTGTTTCCAGTTGCTACAGAGCATCAGCCTCCAGAGACGGGGACCCCAAGTCCTGTGGAAGTTCTTTTCCAAGCCATTTCCTCAAAATCAACCTGCTGGGGCTGGCCAGGCGTCTGTGCACGGAGCTGGAATCTGACCCCGTGGCGCGCAGCCCGGTCTCCATGGCAGCTGAGGCTTTATTACTGGGGCCTCCACCCAGCCTGGCGGACTTTCAACTGAAAGCCAGAAGAAAAGGAAGACAGAGCTCAGTACCAGGAGCAGCCAGAGCCCCAGGAGCAGCCAGAGCCCCGCAATGGTGAGTGGGACTCTGCCTGCCACGTCTCGGCCGGGTGGGGAGTGGGGAGGCCTCTAATGGTGTCTCTCTGTTTTCCTCTCCCTGCTACAGGCCAAGTTTCTTTCCCAGGACCAGATTAATGGTAGGTTGTGTTTGCCCTTTAATTAGCAACTCCCAGCAAAATATGGGTCTCATTAGCCAATTTGTCCCTCTGCTCTTTTGTTAGTGGGAAGAGAGGTAGGGGGTGAGCTGGGCCCACCCACAGCACAGGGCCGGCGCTGCAGGGGCACTGCCACTCCGAGGGGCTGAGCCTCAGGTGGACGGCTAGCTTTATGTTGTCAGTGCGCTTTGCAAGCCGGGTCACGGAAGAGGGCTGGCCAGGGCTCCTCCAGACCCTGGAGAAGGAGGATAGGGTTGGAGAGAGACCATTAATGCTGTAGCTGAAAAAGAGGGGGCTTTGTACTTGGGGAAGGTAGAAAAGAGTCCAGGCCTGTGCCCTTGGGCAGGCTATTTCTCTCTGGGCCTCAGTTTTTCCATCTATAAGGCAGGGGAGTCAGCTGGGATCCCTTCGGCCTGGTTTGGATATGAGCACTTTATTCTCTGGGCTGTTTCCATGAGGTTAAGAGTGGAGGGTTGGGTTACACAGAACTCCTCAGCCTGGCCAAGGGCTCCTGAGAACCTGCAGGGGGCTGGAGCCTCTGGATGCGACCGCTATTCCTCGAGGCTGTGCCCGCAAGTGACAGAATGGGTCTGGTAGTCCACCCCTGTGCCCACTCCTCCAGATGTCTACTCAGATGCCCCTCCCTGAACACTGGAGAGAAAACTGCAGGCAGCGGGGGCCCAGGGCAGGCTTCTGTGGACACTAGAAGTGGCTTCCTGTTACCCAGGCAGGGACTCCAGAGTTCTGGGCACCCAGAGCTCAGTCTAGAAGGGAGGTGGGGGTGCAGGCTGCAGATGGACCCCTGACTCCCTACCGCAAAACCAAGGATTAACAACAAAGGAGGCAGACCTGGGAACTCAAAGCGCCAGGCCCAGGATAGGGCTTCTCTTCCCAGCTCTAAAGGTGAAGCTGGGCATGGTGGTGCACGCTTGTAATCCCAGCATTTGGGAGGCTGAGACAGGACAATCGTGGTTCACAGACAGCCTCAGCTCCTTAGTGAGGCCTTTTGCAACTCAGTGAGATCCTGCTTCAAAATAAAGAATAAATGCCGGGCGTGGTGGCGCATGCTTGTAATCCCCGAGCTTGGGAGGCAGAGACAGGAGGATCGCGCAGGTTCGAAGCCAGCCGTGCTGGCTTAAGAGACCCTGTTTCCAAATTTTTTAAAAAAGTATGAAAATAGGTCTGGGAGTGTAGCCCAGAGGTAGAAGGGTTTCCAGGAACCCCAGTACCACCAAATAAATAAAGAAGAAAGAAAGAAAGAAAGAAAGAAAGAAAGAAAGAAAGAAAGAAAGAAAGAAAGAAAGAAAAACAGGGCAGGGGGTGTCGCTCAGAAGTAGAATTCCCCTGGGTTCCATCCCCAGTACTACAATAAAAGTAAGTAAATAAATAAATGTGATAATGGCCAGCTCAGGCTGAAGTCCGGCCCCAGCCTCAGTGTGCCCACCCACACCTGGGCATGGGGCTCACTGCCCACCCTCCAGGGGCCTCTGAGACTCACAGAATGGGAGAAGGTGATTTCTCTTTGTACTCCAGTGTCTACAGACACCAAGAAAGTGCCCACCAATGTCTAAGGAATGAGAGACTGGACAGGGACGGTGGGAAAAGCAGGGGCACTGGAGGCTGCAGCCGGGGTTCCAGCCCCTCCGAGCTCTGTCTCCTCATCTGTGCAGTAGAATAGCGCTACCTCAGCAGGCTGCTCTGAGCCAAGGCAGAGGGGATCATGCCGGTCACACACTTGACGTGACATTTTCAGGAATCTTCCAAGCTGGATTTTTTAAAAAGACAGCCATTATTGCTAGGCATGGTGGCACACGCTAGTAATCCCCGTGCTTGGGAGGCAGAGACAGGAGGATCGCACAGGTTCGAAGCCAGTCACGCTGGCTTAAGAGACTCTGTTTTCAAATAAAAAGTATAAAATAGGTTAGGGAGTGTAGCCCGGAGGTAGGAGGGCTTCCAGGAACCCCAGTACCACCAAAAAACAAAAACAAACAAACAAAAAACAGCCATTATTAAATAACATAGGCTCCTGGGTGTGGTGGCGCACGCTTGTAATCCCAGGACTCAGGAGGCTGAGACAAGAGGATCTCAGGTTCTCAGTCAGCCTCAGCTACTTAGTGAGGCTCTCTGCAACTTAGTGATATCCTGTTTTCAAATAAAATATAAAATAAGTCTGGGGGTATAGCCCCGAGGTAGACTACCTCTGGGTTCCATCCCCAGTACCACACACACAATAATAATAATTTTAAAAAAACTTAAAAACATAGGCTCAAGCCAGGTGTGGTGGTGCACACTTGTAATTCCAGCATTCGGGAGGCTAAGACAGGATGATAGTTGTTCACAGACAGCCTCAGCTACTTAGTGAGGCCCTTTACAACTCAGTGAGACCCTATTTCAAAATAAAGATTAAAAAATAGGGCTGAGGATATAACTCAGAGGTAGAATGACCCTGGGTTCCATCCCCAGTACCACAAAAAGGAAGAAAGAAAGCAAGAAAGCAAGCAAGCAAGAAAGAAAGAAAGAAAGAAAGAAAGAGAAAGGAAAGGGAAAAGGAAAAGAAAAAATAGGCTCAGCTGGGCATGGTGGCACATACCTGTACTTGGGAAACTCAGACAGGAGGATCACAGGTTTGAAGCCAACCTCAGCAGTTTAGTGAGACTGTGTATCAAAATTAAAAATAAGCCGGGCGTGGTGGCTCACGCTTGTAATCCCAGTACTTGGGAGGCTGAGACAGGAGGACCACACAGGCTTGAAGCCAGCCTCGGCTACTTAGTGAGGTTCTCAGCTACATAGTGAGACCCTGTTTCTAATAAAATATATTTAAAAAAAACAGGTCTGGGAGTATAGCCCAGAAGTAGAAAGCCCCTGGGTTCCATCCCCAGCACCACACACACACACACATACACACACACACACACACACACATTAAAAATAAAAAGGGCTGGTAGTGGGGTATAGCTCAGAGGCAGAAAGTCCCCGGTTCAATTCCCTGTGTCCGCACATACACACTTGGGGGTTCAAGGGCTGTGCGTATGTGTATGTAGAGGTTCAAACAATATTCCAAGCTTACAGGAAGCCGAGAAGACAGCCCCACTTCGTTCAGTCATGACGAAGATTTGAAATAAGTTTCAATTTAATGAATATATTTGTACCAGGGTGAGAAGCAGCTTCACAGTAGATCACTTAGCAGATATGATGACAGTACAATTCCAGCTCACTGGAAAAGAATCACGGGGTTTTGACATGATTTGACAAGTGAAGCTGGCGAGATGCCTCGTTTGTCAAATCCCAGTTGCACCTGAACGCTAGGCGAGCGGCAAATACACGAGCTGGC
Organism: Muscardinus avellanarius; assembly: GCF_963383645.1. NCBI lineage: Eukaryota > Metazoa > Chordata > Mammalia > Rodentia > Gliridae > Muscardinus > Muscardinus avellanarius. Next base: position 133,652,699 of record NC_137788.1, on the reverse strand, counting down.
AACACTACTAGTGATAATTAATTGGCTTATAATAAAAAGCATCGCAGCCGGGCGTGGGGGCGCACGCTTGTCATCCCAGCATTTGGGAGGCTGAGACAGGAAGGTCATGGTTCGCGGCCAGCCTCAGCTACTGAGTGAGGCCCTCTGCAACTCAGTGAGACCCTGTTTCAAATTAAAGAATAAAAAATGGGACTGGGGTGCAGTTTGGAGGTCGAATGCCCCTGGGTTCCATTCCTAGTGCCACACAAAAAAAGTCTTGCGTATTTTATTGTGAGTGAGTGAAGCACACGGTTCGTGTCTGCAAGGCGCGTCATCAGCAAGCTCGCGCATCCAGAGCTGATTGCTGACCGGTCTCCAGCGTATCCTGGACCTGGGGGCGGGCGTCTCCTTCTGGTCCGGGGCATTTGCAGTTTCCTGCGGGAAAACCCTAAAGGGGATTTTTATTTATTTATTTATTTATTTATTTATTTATTTATTATTTTTGTGGTACTGGGGATGGAACCCAGGGGCTTTGTACCCCCGGGCTATGCTCCCAAACCTATTTTATACTTTATTTGGAAACAGGGTCTCACCAAGCTGTTGAGAGCCTCACTCAGTAGCTGAGGCTGGCTTCGAACCTGTGCGATCCTCCTGTCTCAGCCTCCTAAGCGCGGGGATTACAAGCGTGCGCCACCACGCCCGGCTTTAAAGCAGATTTTTTGTGGTTTCTTTCTCTGGGCCAGCTCTGCTCCAGGCATTAGAGATGGGGGGGGCACAGTAGAACAAAACCCCTCCCCTAGGGTCACAGTGGGAGGATAGCAAGGGCCTAGGAAGATGGAGAAGACAGGTTCATGAGGCTGGGAGGAGGAAGAGTGCTGCAGGCTGTCCCTGAGTTGCAGAGGGCCTCACTAAGTAGCTGAGGCTGTCTGTGAATCGCAATCCTCCTGCCTCAGCCCCCCTAATGCTGGGATTACAAGCGTGCGCCACCACGCCCAGCTCACAAATACTTTTTTAGTGTAAGTATAACCCACACACAACTGGGGACATTTATACTCCAGTATAATTAATTCAGTGTAACCTGGCAGTTTTCTTTTGCTCTACCTGGAGACAGACCCTGGGGAGGAGCCAGAGTAAGGGGACGATTACTGGGGGGCGCTGGGAGGAGCTCAGTGGTAGAGCACTTGCTTAACATGCTCCAGGCGGGGGTTTGAGCCCTAGAACCACACAAGGAAGGGGTGGGGGTGAGCTGAGCCTTTGGGGAGGGGGCTGTGTGGGGGGCAGGGTGGAGAGTGGACGAGGTCACCGCTCTCCCTTCTGCACTGTCCAGAGTACAAGGAATGCTTCTCCCTGTACGACAAGCAGCAGAGGGGGAAGATAAAGGCCGCTGACCTCCTGGTGGCCATGCGGTGCCTGGGGGCCAGCCCGACGCCGGGGGAGGCGCAGCGGCACCTGCAGACCCACGGGATAGGTGAGTGGGCCTGGCTGGCGGTGGGGAGCCGCGCCCCTGGCTGGGTGTGCCCTGCCTCACCCATCTCACAGAGACACCCCATCCAAAGGATCAGAACCCGTAGGAAAACGGGCTCTGGAGAGCCCACGTTTTTTTTCTAGAGAACCTTCCTCCTTGGGTAGGGCTGGGGATGTACTTCAGAGGCAGAATGCCCTGGGTTCAATCTTCAGTACCACAAACATAAATAACATTTAAAAATAAATTCAAAATGTAAAAAGGGCTCAAAGGGCATCTCAGAGGTGGAATGGCCCTGGGTCCAATCCTCAGTATCCCCCTCCCCCGTGGAGGGGTTGCTGTTGGGGGATATAAAGCCTGTCCAGTCCCGTGACTGATCGTGGTGGGAACTCGCCCCCCGGGGCTGCGTCCTCACTGGGACCACCGTCACCGCCACCGCCACTGTCAGCGTGCTCCTGCGTGAGGGGCCCTGGAGCTGGACTCCCAGCCCCCCCCCCCCGTTCACTCTGCTGCTTCTGGGGGGTTCCTAGACAGAAACGGAGAGCTGGATTTTTCCACCTTCCTGACCATTATGCACACGCAAATAAAACAAGAGGACCCAAAGAAAGAAATTCTTCTGGCCATGCTGATGGCGGACAAGGAGAAGAAAGGTTACATCCTGGCGTCTGATCTGCGCTCAAAACTCATGAAACTGGGGGAGAAGCTCACCCACAGGGAAGGTAACGGCCTGGCCCCGTCCCCCACATGGGCGGGCAGGGTGACACCAAAGCCCCTCGGTTTCCCAGGTTGTGCTGACGCTGCAGCGGGGGCAGTGCCAGAAGCCCTGAGCGGGTTCACACTGACCAGCTGAGGGCGGGCTGGGCCCCGGGCAGGGCGTCAGCTGGAGAAAGCCCGGCTGGGGTCCCACGGGCAGCTGTGGCCACCGCCCAGCCTCGCCCTGGGCCTGAGCGCTCACTGGGTCTTCAGTTAGTGCACAGGTTCCTGGGGAGCTGACCAGGGTGCACGCCGATGGGGAGCAGTTCATAGTCGATCAGGAGCGGACCTAGGAGACCCCTCTCCCCAGCACAGCTGGCTCTGGCGGGCAGCGGGTACCCTTTCCTAGTTGGGATGCTAGCAACTCTAAGAGATCCAGGAGAGGAGGACGCTGAGGGGCCTTTGTGGGAACAGCTGGAGCAGCAGCCCTGGCCATAGCACCCCGAGGCCGGGGGAGCCCGTCCCAGAGTCCATGTCTACTGGGGCCCAGTGTCTAGTTCAGCAGCCCAGCTTGCCTGTGCCTGGAGCACGAAGACTGGGCTGGGCCACAAGTGGGTGCCCAAAAAAGGCTTCGATGACCACTGGCCAAATTACGGCAAACCACTGGCGGGCTTAGAGGTTGCAGCTGAATTGATTCCTGGCTCCTCTGGGGACCACAGGTGGGCTTCTCTCCCTCGGTTTCCTTGCTGGCAAGCAGGTGGTAACGGAGGATTTCTCCAAGAGCTCACTCCCTAGAAACCCTGCTCAGATTCTCTCTGCCCTCCCAAAGGCACAGAACAAGCATTTTTTTTTGGTGGTACTGGGGTACCTGGAAGCCCTTCTACCTCTGGGCTACACTCCCAGACCTATTTTTTAATATTTTTTTTTAATTTGGAAACAGGGTCTCTTAAGCCAGTGAGGCTGGCTCTGAACCAGCGCGATTCTCCTGTCTCCGCCTCCCAAGCGCGGGGATTACAAGCGTGCGTCACCACGCTAGAACAAACATTTAAAAACAGCATGCGGGCAGGCCAGCCCTGTTCCCCGCCTCCCAGGCGGGCGGCCAGCGGATCCCATTTTTCATTGTTGCTGTTTTCTTGCGAACAGGGGAAAGGGCTGTCCTCACTTCCCATGTTCAGGGATGCTGCGGCCCTCCAGGCCCCAGCTGGAGTGTGAGCAGAGAGGGCGGCGGGGCCTTGATTGACTCTTGTGGTCAGCAATCTCTGGCCAAAGCAACACTGTGGCCCCCAGACTCACACCTCCTGTGGAACCTGCAGAGATATTTCAGACACACTGGGGGACATCAGTTTCCTCCTACTTTCTGTAGCAGATAGGAAGGAGGAAACTAGAAGCAGGAACCCATTATCCTAGGTGATTAAAGGAAATGTTCAGGTTTATTTATTTATTTCTGTGGTACTGGGGATGGAACCCAGGGTCATTCTACCTCCGAGCTGCACCCCCAGCCTATTTTTTATTCTTTATTTTGCAACAGGGTCTTACTGAGTTGTGGAGGGCCTCAGTAGGTAGCTGAGGCTGTCCACAAACTGCGATCTTCCTGTCTCAACCTCCTGAATGCTGGGATTACAAGCGTGCACCACCATGCACAGCAGGTTTATTTATTTTATTTATTTAATTTATTTATTGCGGTACTGGGGGTTGAAGTCGGGGGTGCTTTGCCACTGAGCAACACCCCTAGCCCATTTATTTATTTATTTAGTGTTTTTTTTGCGGGTATTCCACCTCCGAGCTACATGCCCTGCCCTATTTTTTATTCTTTATTTTGAAACAGGATCTCACTAAGTTGTAAGGGCTTTACTAAGTAGCTGAGGCTGTCCGCAAACCGTGATCCTCCAGTCTCAGCCTCCCAAATGCTGGGATTAGAAGCGTGTACCACCACACCCGGCTTCTTAGCCCATTTATTTATTTATTTATTATTTATTTATTTATTTATTTATTTGCGGGTCTGGGGATGGAACACAGGGGCATTCGACCTTCAAGTTACACCCTCAGCCTTATTTTTTCTTCTTTATTTTGAAACAGGGTCTCACTGAGTTGCAGAGGGCCTCACTAAGTAGCTGAGGCTGTCTGCGAACCGCGATCCTCTGGTCTCAGCCTCCCAAATGCTGGGATTACAAGCGTGCGCCACCACGCCCGGTTTCCTTAGCCCTTTTAATTTTACAAAAAATTTTGAGATAAGGTCTCCTTAAATTGCTGAATCTGTGACCCTCCCATCTCAGCCAAGTACAGGCATTTTTTTAAAATTAGGAAGTGTCCTTGGAACAGCTGGAGAAGGCTGCCAGGGACCGCTGGCTTCAGCACCTTGGTGGTCGGTCACCAGGTGAGACTGGCATCAGAGGCCAGCACACCGCTGGGATGGCTGCCCCCTGCAGGCTGCCCAGGGTGGTGCGGCTGGCGTCAGGGGGCGCTGGGCCCCTCCACCCACTGGTGGAAGGGTAGACGCTTTCCCATGAAATAAGATAAATTACAGTCTCCAACATTCTAAAAATACTCATAACCACTGTCAGCATAGGCCGAGCGTAGTAATTAGGCTTGCGAGGACGTTGAGTGGACAAGCCGAGCGCGCCTTCCCACTGCCCAGGATTGTGCGGAGGCGCCTAGGGCCCAGGAGGTAGACGCAGGTGAGGATGGTCCAAAGGTGGGCGGGCCCTGAGGGGTCATGGTGCGAGAGGATGCGCCGAAACGGCTCTGCTAGCCAGCGCCTGGGACAAGCTAGTATTTTGTTCCAGGAATCCAGAACAAGAAGAATCAATGAAGTGGGGTTTTAGGGAGCAACGTTGAACAGTGGCAGCTTTGTAAGCATTTGTACTTTAGTTTAATTTATTTTTCTCTGCTGGAGATGGACCCCAGGGTCTCACGCAGGCTAGGCATGTGCTCTACCACAGAGCTATCCTCCTACTTCTTCTTTATTTTTTTTTTTTGGTATGGGGAATTGAACCTAGGGGGTGTTCTACCTCCAAGCTACACCCCCAGCCCTATTTTTTATTTTTATTTTTATTTTTTGTGGCACTGGTACTGGGGATGGAACCCAGGGGCATTCTACCTCTGAGCTACCCCCCCCCCCGACTTATCTTCTTTATTTTGAAACAGGATCTCAGTGAGTTGCAAAGGGCCTCACGAAGTAGCTGAGGCTGGCCTCGAACTTGCAATCTTCCTGTCTCAGCCTCCCAAGTACTGGGATTACAAGCGTGCGCTACCGCGCCTGGCTGCCCTGCACCTTTCTGAGGTAAAGGTAGCAGACAGCAGCTCTCCCTAGGTCCTCTCTTGGTGTGGGGGCAGGCGTGGTGAGAACTGAGACTGAGAGAAGGCGGGAAGGTGAGAGCCAGGCCCCAGCCTGGGGCGGCGCAGCCCGGGATGCAGCTGCTCAGGATGCCCACGCTGCCAGAGGCCGGGGGTGGGCAGAACAGCCAGGCCAGAGGCTTCTATAAATAGAGGCCAGAGGTCAGAGGTCTTTCCATGAAAGCGCACAGTGGCCAGTGTGCTTGCCCATGCACAGCCTCCTGAAAGCCTGCAAACTGACCTGTCTGTTCTCTCTGCTTTACTCCCTGGTTCCTGGGCACTAGAGCCGCGGAGGAGCCCCAACCTTCAAAGAACTCCATGCGGTATCAGGTAACACCAAAGCCAAACTGAAAAACTAATGTGATTTATTGCAGTGGAGGATCTTTTCAAGGAAGCAAATATCGAACCAAATGGCATGGTGAAGTATGACGAATTTATCCAGAAGATCACCCTTCCCATGCAGGACTACTGAGCGGCGGGTGCAGGACAGCCCCCCTGCGCCCCAAGACCGCGACGGGCTTGTTGATTGAAAAGGACACCTTTCCTTTCACTCTAGTGAGGTGGAGACCACAGTAAGACATCACCCAACTGTCGCAGGGTAACTGGCTCTGAATGATTATGGCCATCCTGCCAGCTCGGCTCTAATAAAAGACCCAGATTGAGTTTAATCACCCCGAGTCCAGTCTTCACGGTGTGGAAAGGCCAGGCGATGGAGGGCACACCGTTTAGCCCAAAGCCCCAGGTCCTGAGGAAAGCTGGATTCCTGTGTCTTACCTCTTGGAACCTGTTGAGCAAGGGTGAAGATTGGACTGGAAAATACCATGGCTTCCTGGAGAGCAAATTCTGTTTGGGTGCTAGAAACACCTTCCACCCCTCCAAGCAAAGCTGGTACTAAGAGTAACAAGCAAAGGGGACACACACACACACACACACACACACACACACACACCTTAAGCCACTCACACTAAACTTTGCATCAGCTGAGCCGTGGGGAGACTGGTCACACTTTCCACCCTGTGCCACAGGAAGCCCGGCACACGCCCTCGGGCTCCCCAGCTCCCAGCCTGAGCTGGCTTCTTGATGCACCCAGACCCTCGAGCTGCACCCTGGGCTCCTGGGGCACAGCGAGGTTCCAGGCACTAGGATGGCGTGCTCACGCAGCCTCCACTGAACGCGGCCTCTTCCTCAGGACGAGGGGGGGATGTCACTAAGGAGTGTGACTCCGCAACCAGCCTGCCCGAGCCTGCAAACCAGCCCTTTCAGAGCCCTTTGGAGCAAGCAGCTCTGAGTTGCACACCCCGAGTAGCAGGCTAGGCTGCCTGACACTTGAGATGTCCAGGCGCTTGTTGAGATGATGCCCTGGGGCATCAGCAGAGCCCTGCACAGCTGAAGTAGGCTGGACACGGTGGCACACATTTTTTTTTTTTTTTTTGCGGTACTTGGGGGTGGAACCCAGGGGGTTTCTACCTCCAGACTTATACCCCCAGCCCTATTTTATAATATACTTGGAAACAGGGTCTTACTCATTTGCTGAGAGCCTAAGTAGTTGAGGCTGGCTTCGAACCTGTGCGATCCTCCTGTCTCAGCCTCCCGAACGCTGGGATTACAAGTGTGCACCACCATGCCCGGCTGGCACACACTTATAATCCCAGTCCTTGGTAGGCAGAGACAGGAGGATTACAGGTTTGAGGCAAGTCTCAGCAATTTAGTGAGACCCTTAGCAGCTTAGAGACCTTGTTTCAAAATAAATAAAATACACCTGGGTGTGTAGCTTGGAGGTAGAATACCCCTGGGTCCAATTCCCAGTAATTAACAAAAACACATGTACATTCACACACACAATGTACATACATGCACACACACATACACTGGAATAACATACTAGCATAAGTGGGGTACATGGCTCCTAGTACAAATATTTCCATCTCTTTATGTATGGAAGTTTGGCTGTGGTCTTGTCTAATGGCGCCTCAGAGGCTAAACCAAATTAAAAAGAGAATAAATTTGGTGTGGTGGTGGCCCACACCTGTAATCCCAGGATTTGGGAGGCTTAAATAGGAGAATCACAGGATTGCCCAGAGTTGAGACCAGCCTCAATCTCCCAAGTATTGGGATTACAAGCATGCACCACCATGCTCGGAAACCCTGTTTCAAAATAAAAAAGTTGCTGGGTGTGGTGGCACACCTGTAATCCCAGTCCTTGGGAGGCTAAGAGGATGCAGGTTTAGGATAGCTTCAGCAACTTAGCGAGATACTGTTTCAAAATTTAAGAAAATGAAAAAAGAGCAGGGGATATAGTTCAGAGGTAGAATGCCTCTGGGTTCAACCTCCACTACCAAAATAATAAATGAATAAATACCTAAGTAAAATAATAAATGGGGAGGCTGAGACAGGAGAATCACAGGTTTGTGGCCAGCCTCAGCTACTTAGTGAGGGCCTCTGCAAATAAGAAATAGGGCTGGGGATATAGCTCAGAGGTAGAATGACCCTGGGTTCCACCCCCAGTACAAAAAAAAGGGGGGGGGGAGGGGATATAGGCATGTGTCTTTGGAGGTTATAGAAGACACAGGCCCTGGGAAATTGCAGGGGACCATCATCTCTGATGCCATGTGACTTCAGACCAGACCCAGGTCCTTAGAGAGGTGGCTGTTTTCCCAACAGTAAAAGTGCCAAGGGGACTGAGTAGGAATTTCCAAGAGCTGTGAGAAGGGTTTTGGGGGTGGACAAGTAGTCAATGGCCCGAACATCTACCAGGCTGAGTTCTGACGATCCTGCTGGGGACCTGGGATTGCAGAGTTCAGAAGCAAATCCAGATTTTGTGGGGTTTGAGGCTTGTATGACTCGACGGCCTTCTTTAAGAACTAAGGAAGAGCCCGGTGTGGTGGCGCACGCTTGTAATCCCAGCATTTGGGAAACTGAGACAGGAGGATTGCGGTTTGAGGACTACTACTTAGTGAGGCCCTTTGCAACTCGGTAAAACCCTGTTTTAAAATTAAGAATAAAAATAGGCCTGGGGGTGTTGCTCAGAGGTAGAATGCCCCTGGGTTCCATACCCAGTACCACAAAAACCCAAAACAAACAACTAAGGAATAAGCCAGGCGTGGTGTTGGACACCTGCAGTTGCAATACTTGGGAGGCTGAAACAGGATTACAGGTTCAAGGCCAGCCTCAGCAACTTAGTGAGGCCCCAGCATCTGAGACTCTGTTTCCAAATAAAAGGTAAAATAGGGCTGGGGTGTAGCTCAGAGGAAGAATGAATGCCCTCGGGTTCAATCCCCAGTACCAAAAACAAATCAACCAAGAATTCAGAATTAGAGAATTTCACACGCTTGTAATCCCAGTACTTGGGAGGCTGAGAGAGGATAATCATGCAGGTTCTCATCCAGCCTCAGCCACTTAGTGAGACCCTTGTTCCCAAACAAAATATAGGGCTGAGAATGTATCCCGGAGGTAGAAAGCCTCTGGGTTCCATCCCAGTACCACCAAACAAACCACCCAGACTTTCTGGAGCTGTTCTCAGGACCCTGAAGAGGCCAGAGCGAGCGAGGGCGAGGTGGTGAATGCTTTAACCTCATTAGGGCAGATCCACCTGCGGCCTCCCAGAGAAAGTGCTGTATTTACACGCGGTATCTCCCTGAGCCACAATTCTTTTGAAATCCAGTCACAAACATTAGGGAGCAGGTCCTGCACTGCCAGACTGGAACACCAAGGATTGGACAGGTAGGTACCGGTGATGCAGGTGGTACAGGAAAAGGAAGTTCTGGGCTGTAACAAGTGAGGCTTTTTTTTTTTTTTAATCACTCGTCTGAGTATTGTTTTACAGCAAGTTTTATGAATTTCATTGACCTAGCAGGTCCTATAGCTTCCCAGAGCACAGAGCCAAGTGGGCGGCCATAGGGACCCGGGCCTCACCACTCACGACCTCCAGGCTGGCGGTGGCTGGGAGTCCAGCACCTGGGCGGGTTCCTGTAACCCTCTGCCCGCGAGGCTGGCGGCCCCGACCTGGGCCGTGCTCATTCCCGACATTCCCGCTGCCGCACCCGGCACCTAGTGCTGTTTACAGAAAAGGGCACAGTGCTCTTAGCACTCAAACTGCAGATATTAAACAGATTTAAAATGAAACAGATGTTGCGGCTCCTTACAGAGCCATATTCCAAGAAAAAAGGAAATGGTATTTGTATATTAATTACTTACCCAAAACATGTTGCAAGCATATTAGGTACTTGTCATGCTTCCAAATCTGCAGATGAAAGGGGCTTTGGAAAGACACCGCTTATCCATTTTCTCCTAGGAATTGTCCCCTTGTATACCCAGCAATATTATTTTACAGAAGACAAATTAACTGAAGGCTTTTCTTTTATTACATCTAAAGAGCTCTACATAAACAGGTAACATTCAATAGGTAAACAATTTTTTTCCAATGCATGTAATAAATATTTTCACTTGGTACTTTTATACAAACTGACATTGGTCTACTATACATTTTTAAAAGCCATTTTACTGGTTTGGCATGCGGTATGGAAATTCTAAGAGAGAAAGTTTTAAGGCAATGAATCACAGATTTAAGTTCATGGAATTTATGGTAACTTTTATATCTGTTTATATACATTTCCCCCTTTGTTAAACAACAGCAGCACACTCTGGGACCACCAGCGATTCCCCTCCCTCTTAATGAAATCCAAGTTTTGTGTATAATTAAAAAACAAACAAACAAACAAAAACCAACCAGAACTCAACATGTATTGATAAAACAAAATTCTTACTAAAATAAATGTAAATGTGCTTTAAAAAGTCCTGAAGATCCTTAAAGTTTTATGTATTTAAAATTGAAACTGTTTTATAAACAATGTTCTTCTCATATTTATTAACTTATAGCTGGGATATACTTTTATCCAATTTCACACACTTGTCTCAAAGGGAAATCTGCCAAGAAGTCATTTTTCAGAAGCTTAAGTGAATCTTTCTTAAGTCAATAATGACAGAACTGTGATGGTTCAAATGAGTAACAGAAACATTTTAATGCTCAAAATAAATTATGCAACTGAATGTGGCATGGGTAAATTTCAGATTCCTCTTAAAAAAAGTGTCCAATAATGCCCACACAGTCATTAAAAGCAACTTCAACCCTGCTAGACCAACAGCTATTTTTGTGTGCATATATATATATACATACATATATATTTACACACACGTGCACACAGACAGTACTGTACAGAATCGCTAACATATGCACACTATTATAAAAGATCAAAGCAAAGGGGGCTGCTGACCACTCGCTCAGATTCTGAGAACCTCCTCTTGCACACAGAGAGCATGGCAATGTCTGGCATGGACTGGAGAGAGTGAGGTGAGGGAAAAAAGACAGAATGACTATACACTCTTCTTTTAAAATTTAGAACAAAGATGTAGTGCATGACTATACTAGTAACTATTATAGATCATGAGAGCCTGATTGATATTGACCACGAGGCCAATAAAGTGATAACTGGCACTTAATGCAACATTTTAGAAAGTCAACAACTAAAGGAAATGAACTCCTCACAGAGTGGAATGGACTAAAATAAAGACAACTGCCACGTGGCAGACACACGCGCCCACCTTTACCTACTCCTCCCTTAGAGCAGCACGAAGCAGACGCAGAGAACGGACTCCCTCTGAAACCGGGCTGGGGAAAGCAGAGCTATGCATTTTCAGCTGAATCAATCAGAGTTTGTAATCAGCGTCACACACACAGCTACTGAGCAGGATTCTGAGACTAATAGAATGACAGAAAAAGAAAGGGGAGAAGAACCAGGAATAAAGAAAGCTATTCGTTTTACCTTAAGGCAGTTGAATAGAAATATGCTTTCTATCACAATGTAAAATCAGGAACAACGCCCCACAATCTGAGTAATTTCTACCCCAATCCAAATTTAGACACAAATTATAATACTATTTGAAATTAGCCTAAATTATGAGAGCTCTTATCACCGTAACACCGGATTCAATTTTAGAACATAACTATTTCCTGCTTTAACTGACAATGAATTTGTTTTTGTTTTTTTATTGCAAATAGTTTTGTGACTATTTTAACAGCCATTTATGTGTGGAATACACATGCGTAGGGAAGACTATGTAACTCAATTGTTACTCACACACACTTGTTTATAAATACATATATACACACACACATATACATAGCAACACCAATTTTTTTCAAGTCAACAATTTAGTAACAGAGAGATGCTGTAAAAACAGATATTATTTTTAAATGCCACACAGTCATGTGAACCATTAATTTTTATCATACAACCAAAGATACACCCATTTTGAGTTCTACTTGGGTTAAAGTAGGTCATTTTCTACCAATGCAAGGTTTAAAACCGCAAGTTTATACACAAAGGTGGTCCTTCATCAACTCAGAATATTAACAGCTGTGATATAAAAATCTAGTCTGGAAAGCTGGCAAACATCTTGCCCTTTATCTTTTCCATTAAACCTGAACTCTCAATCAAATGAATATATTTTCCACACCTGAGAATGCCGTGCCTTCTCTGATGAGGATTTTGAACACAAGTACAACCATTTTTTCTTCCCTTTAACCTTTACCTATCTCCGGAAAAAATTTTCAATATATTTACATGTTCCACTACTAAGAGTAGATCAGACCCATCTATGAAGTTTTTAAAAAATGATTTTCCTATGCCATGCTTGTCACCAAAATGTAAGAAGCAAACTAGAGGAGACAGGTTAAGAAAATAAGTACATTCAGAACCACAGAATAAAATGACCAAGGTTCACACCCATTTTGAATTTCAACTGTTTATGAAATAGATTTCCATTAGATCCACATGTGTGGTGCATTATATTTTCCAAAAAGAATTTATTTTTAGGATAAAAGACCCATCTATCTTTCTTTCTGAGGCTATGCAATCCTTCCTCTGCCAGCTGCACAAGGCACCAACAGGACTTTCTAAGCCATTTTCACTTCCTACTTTGGTACAGAGATCTTACATGAAAACGTGTTACCCTGTGGCCCCAAAAGCAGGTATGCACAGACTTGCTTTAAATACACAACACTGGCAGTCTAGATCTAGAATCAAGAATTAGACTAACATGTGTTATTCACAGGTCTGCTAAGCCTAATCTTTACCTAGACAGCTTGACTCGGCATCACTAGAGCATATTCTCAGGGGGACGTAGCAAGTCAGAGAAAACATACGAAGAACATGCAACTGGGATTGTTGGTAAAGATGCTCACGTGGGAGTTCAAGACCTTCAAAGCACTTTCAAGACGCAGGCAACTGATACACGAACTAAATGCAAACTTGGGAGGAGGAAGCAGTGATGACAGAAAGGAACACACACACACACACACACACACACACACACAACACGCACACACAGAACACACACACAACACGCACACACAGAACACACACACACACAACACGCACATCCATGAACTATGTCCTGAAAACACACAGGGAATGCAGTGGGACAGATGAGATTTATAACTTAAGGCTAGATAAAATATGCACACATAAACAGAATCCAAGTCTGTCATTTTTAAAAAATGGAAATCAAACTATCCCAACCCCCTCCCCACAACAAAGCCCACAATTTAAAACTTCACACATGCAATTCTTTTTCTGTTATTGCAAATAAAATAATGCCACTGAAGTAAAGTAAAACCCAAACCATAGGACAAATGAGGAAAAATCTTCAGAATCCAGAAAAAAAAAAATGAACTGAAGGTGGTTTGTGGGTGCTTTTTTCTTTTCTTTCGTTTTTTTTTTTAAACAAGTGTTTTATCAGGCAGTCTTAGATTTATATACAAAAGTAAAACTGAAAATATAGTTTTGTTCTCTGTACATTTCTTTTAATTTTTTCCCTAAAAAAAGGAAAAAAAACCACGCTTGTGTACTTTTCTAAACAGAATAAGGAAAAACAGAGCACAAAGTTCTCTTCTTTCTGCCAAGTTCGTTTAATCTGGGTGGGGAGCAGCGGGGCGGGGCTCAGTCCAAGGAGATGATGTCTGGTATGATGCTGAAGATGGACGCCGTGTCTGCGCCGCTCCTGTTCGCCACGGTGTGGCTATGGCTCTCCCTCAGGCTGTTGGAAGATACGAGGCTGCTGTTGCTGCCACTGCTGCTTCCATTGGTGGTTGGCAGAGAAGTGCTGCCTCCTGCGCTTAACTGATCGAGGAACATCTGTGAGGAGGTATACGGGAAAAATCGCGACGAGTGGAGGAGGTCTTGATCATCTGAAACTGCCGCTGCGGCGGCGGCCAGCAGGGAGGTGTTGTAATGCTGGAGGAGACAAGACAAACACGTTCCACGCTTATAAATCAATGCTTCCTTCTCAGAAAAACAATGTCCTACATTTAATACATCTGGAGTTATCTGCTGTTTCTGTAATGCTTAACAGGACATTTTACAAAGTCAAATGATTCATGTAATGACTGAATTATTGATCTTGAGAGGCATTTTTTGTATCTCAAACTGGAAAAAATTTAACTTTTTTGCTTTAATCTGTGTTGAAAGCAATTCTCAAGATTCTATTTTCAACATGCTTAGAAGCAACAAGAAAGAGACCAGCCCACCGCCTGTACTTGAGGTACACGCTCACGTAAGGCAGGTCCATATGAGAACTGAGGCCAGGCAATTCCACCACTGTGTGGACATTACTCAGTACTTGCTGTTCACAAACCTACATGCTGAAGTCCACCACTTGCAGGCTATGAACCTGTATACACATTACTGGTTCTGACTATTACAGGCAACTGTAACACAGTGGTAAACTATGTCTCTAAACATAATTGAAACATAGAAAAGGCACAGTAAGAATACAGTGTAAGATAAAAAAAAAAAAAGCCTTTATTAACACGGCGTGGGCTGCACTACACTTGTCTTTTTAAAAAAGCCCTCTTCTAGCCAGGCATGGTGGTAATCCCAGCATTTGGGAGGCTGAGACTGGAGGATCATGGTTTGCGAACAGCCTCAGCTACTTGGTGAGGCCCTTTGCAACTTAGCGAGACCCTGTTTCAAAATAAAGAATAAAGCCGGGCGTGGTGGCGCACGCTTGTAATCCCCGCGCTTGGGAGGCGGAGACAGGAGGATCGCACTGGTTCAGAGCCAGCCTCGCTGGCTTAAGAGATCCTGTTTCCAAATAAAAAACTATAAAAAATAGGTCTGGGAGTGTAGCCCAGAGGTAGAAGGGCTTCCAGGAACCTCAGAGATAGAATGCCCCTGGGTTCCATCCCCAGACCCGCAAAAAAAAAAAAAAAAAAAAAATAATAATAATAATAATAAAAATAATTTTTAAAAAAGCCCTCTTTTAGCTGGGTATGGCAGCATGCACTTGTAATCCCAGCATTTGGGAGGCTGAGGCAAGAGAATCGTGGTTCGTGGACAGCCTCAGCTACTTAGTGAGGCCCTTTGCAAGTAAGTGAGACTGGGTTTCAAAATGAAGAATAAAAAATAGGGCTGTGGGTGTAGCTCAGAGGTAGAATGCACCTAGGTTCCATCCTCAGTAACACACACACACACACACACACACACACACACAGCCCTCTTCTTTCTTCAATAATAAATTTACTTCAGTGTACTATACTTTTTATATTATCTTTTTTTGTGTGTGGTACTGGGGCTGGAACTCAGGGGGATTCTAACTCTGAGCCACACCCCCAGCCCTATTTTTTTTATTCTTTATTTTGAAACATGGTCTCATTAAGTTGCAAAGGGCCTCACTAAGTAGCTAAGGCTGGCCCGGACCCTGGATCCTCTTGTCTCAGCCTCCCAAATGCTGGGATTACAAGTGTGCGCCGCCATGCCTGGCTGAGGTTTCACTCTTGAGAAATATGTCCATGGAATACTCCTCTCTAATCATGAAGACCTTCTAGTGTGACCTTCATGTTTTCAAATCCACCCCCCTTTTTGAAAGGTACTGGAGAATGACCCAGGGGCACTCTATTACTGAGCTACACCCCAGCCCTCCAGCCTCTTTTTGTTTTTAAAGACAGGGTCTTGCTGAGTAGGCGAGGCTGGTTTGAACTTGCAATCCTCCTGCCTCAACCTTCCCGAGTAGCTGGGATTACAGGCACAGGCCACCTCATCTAGCTCATGTTTTCAAGCTTTTGTTTTACAGTACTAGGGATTAAACCTAGGCACATTCTACCTCCATGCTACACCCCCAGCCCTATTTTTAATTCTTTATTTTGAAACAGGGTCTCACTAAGTTGTGGAGGGCTTCACTAAGTAGCCGAGGCTGGCCTTGAACTTGTGATCCTCCTGTCTCAGCCTCCCAAGTACTGGGATTACAGGTGTGTACACGCCACCAGATCCAGCTCATGTCTTCAAACTTTGTAATAATTTTGCTGAGGTCTGCAAAAGCTTCCACACTCTTTGCTGAGAATCTTCTTGGGACTCTGCCTTTTCCAGTCTCCTTTTGTCTCGCCTCTCCTCAACCATGCTTCCTGTTCCAGCTCCGGATTAGCCGGCTCCTCAGTGTCCACCGCTGACTAGCCGGCTCCTCAGGGTCCACCGCTGACTAGCCGGCTCCTCAGGGCTCACCTCACCGACGCCCAGGTTAGAGCTGCCGCCCCATTGCAGCCTCGTGGGAGTTTTTCTAACTTCCTCATCCTTGGCAGCAAGCCCTTTGCGGTCATCAACGAACTGCTTTTTCTAGATGCCATTCATCCTCTCTCTCTGGTGAATCTAGCCCAATCTGCAGCAAGGTTCTTGACTTACTAATATAACTCTTTCAGAATGGCATCGGCATCTTCTCAGTATCCTCCTCAAGCACGAGCCTGGGCAAAGGCCCTCCTCAGGCAGCAGGCCATAAAAACTGCCGCGACTCCTTGACCCACTGGTTGGATTAAAGAGGCGATGTTCAGAGGCAGAAACACTTTGGTGGTACTGATCTGAACTACATCCCAGCCCTAGAGGAGTTCTGCTTCTGAACTACATCTCAGCCCTATTTTATTTTATTTTTTTGTGGTACTGGAGATTGAGCTCAGGGACATTGTACCTCTGAGCTACACCTCCAGCCCTATTTTATCTTTTATTTCAAAACAGGATCTTGAGCTGGGCGTGGTGGCACACGCTTGTAATCCCAGCATTTGGGAGGCTGAGACAGGAAGATTGTGGTGTGGACAGCTTCAGCTACTTAGTGAGACCCTATGCAACTCAGTGAGACCCTGTTGCAAAAATTAAAAAAGACTAAAAAATAGGCTTGGGGGTGTAGCTTGAAGGCATAATGCCCTTGGGTTCCATTCCCAGTACAAATAAATAAATAAATAAATAAATAAATAAATAAATAAATAAATAAATATAGGGCTGGGGTGTCACTCGGAGGGAGAATGCCCCTGGGTTCCATCCCCAATACCCCCCCTTAAAAAATAAATGAGACAGGATCTCCCTAAGTATTGGAAGGCCTCACTTTAAATTGCTGAAGCTGGCTATGAACCCGCGATCCTCCTGCCTCAGCCTCCCAACAGTACTGGAATTACACACATATGCCATTATGCCTGGATCCTATTTTACTTTTTATTTATTTTTTGTGGTACTAGGGTGGAACCCAGAGGCATTCTACCTTTGAGCAACACCTCCAGCCTGATTTTCTTATTTAGAAACAAAGTCTTACTAGGTTGATGAGAATCTCACTACTTGTTGAGGCTGTCTCTGAACCTGTGATCCTCCTGTCTCAGCCTCCCAAGTACAGCGATTACAAGTGAGCACCACCATACCCAGCTTATTTTTGTATTTTGAAATAGGGTTACATTAAGTTGCTGAGGCCAGTCTTAAACCTGTGATCCTTCTGCCTCAGTCTCCCAAAGTACTGGATTACAAGGGTATGCCACCACATCTTGCAGTGACTCAGCCTCCTTACGGATGAAAGTCCTCTCAGGCACCCGCTTCCATGATAGGGTGCCTTCATCCACACTAAAGATTTGCTCTGGCAAGTAATTTCCTTCCACAATTAGCTTACCCAGAGCTTCCAAAGTTCTTCGGCCGCTCCACATCAGCACTCAGACACTACTCACGTTCACAGGATGTAATCAACAGTGATCCTCGAAGCCTTTAAACCACCCAGAGCTGGGCTGGCAGTGAACTCAATGTGGCGACTGGGGCCAGCCTTCCCTTTCTACTTTGCAAACGCGCTTTGACTTTGGCAGCGATCGCTGCGGTGCTGAGAGGGAGCTTGTCGGTGTCTGGTCCTCAGTCAGTGTCCTTAGATGCTTCTACATGTCTGGTACTGGCCCTTCTCACATTTCCGTTAATCTTGCTGTCCCTGATAAACAGGTCCGTTTCCCAGCTTGTGTCTGTCTGTTCCTGTTCTTCAAGCCCACAGATATGGTGCCAAGGGTGCACCTGGCTGGCCGGCAACACCATCTCTGATGTCTGCCATCATCATTACTTTTTTGGCTGCTGCTGCAGTGCTGGAGACTGAACCCAGGGCCTGTGTATGCTAGGCAACTGCTCTAGCACTCAACTACACCCCACCCAGCCATCTCAACCACTTCTCCTTTCACCTCTAGGTCAGTCCCTGATGTGACTAGAAGTAGTACTGTGTGGCTAGGGGTCATGATGATTAAAGTATCAGGAAATTAATCAAGCACAAAGTGATACAATCAAGAGATGCAGTAAACAAGATGCTACCAACACAACACCTCAGACTTTTGTGTGTGGGGTACCGGGGATGGAACCCAGGGGCATTCTACCTCCTAGCTACACCCCTAGCCCTGTGTTTTATTGTTTATTTTGAAACAGGGTCTCATTGAGTTGTAAGGAGTCTCACTAAGTAGCTGAGGCCTAGAACTTGTGATCCTCCTGTCTCAGCCTCCCAAATGCTGGGATTACAAGTGTGCACCACCATGCCAGGCTCACAGCAAGCTATTTTACAGTAGAATTTAGTGCAGTCATTTATTATCATTATCAGGTATTATGTGCCTTACAGAATTATATGTGCTATGCTTTTATACCAATCTGTTGCCCTGGTACACTAACACTTGTTTACGCCATTATCACCACAAGCACGTGGAATGTGGTAGTTATGATGTGACACTGACTATAAAGTCATTAAGTGGCAGAAATCTTTCAGCTTCATTGTAATCTTATGAGACCGCTGTCGTGTCTGCGGTTTGTCCTCACATGAAGCACCAGTATGTGGTGCACGACTGTATTTGGGCAAGAAACCTATCAGTCAATCTGCTCTCTGTTGTTAAAACAATACTGGAAACCAACAAGCAGACGTTATTCTTACCACATGCTCAGACACTGCTAAAACTAAGGCTTTTAATTAAAATTCTTAAAGCCATAGCAACAACAGGTATGCTCACTCTGGAGTTTCAAGACATTTATTCTTTTTCCTGGATATATTTTATATTCTTAAATATACAATTAAATAACAGTATATTTTTTCACATAACATACCTGATTGTCTCCTGATAAGAAGGGGAAGAAATCTAATCCTGTGGGAGAAAAAATTATTTTAGTTTGGGAAAATACCAAAAAGAAAAAAACACCTTTCCAAATTTCCCAATACTACAAAAACAAAACATAGTTCTTAGATCCTATTACATTTGGAATGTTATTTAAACATGAAGAGCTAAGCTGAGTGTCGCCTCTCTCTCCTATCTCTCTATGAAGGTAGGTAGAGATCTGCGGTATCTCTATCTCTGAGTCTCAGCAAGGATTTCCTCCCCTGTGACTCCACCGAAGGCCATGGGCCACCACTGTCCTGAGCGTCAATCCCTGGCTCACTCTCTGGCTCCTCTTTTGCACACACGTGTGTATGTGTGTGAGACAGAAGGGAGTCCTGGGGTTGAACCTACAGATACTCTACTAAGGAGCCACACCTCCAGCCCTTCTTATTGTGTGTGTGTGTGTGTGTGTGTGTGTGTGTGTGTGTGTGTGTGTGGTGTGCTGGGGACTGAATCTGAGGACATTCTACCTCTAAACTATTTTATTTTTAAGATATTTTATTTTTATTTTGAAATGGCATCAATAGGTTGATGAGAGCCTCACTACTTTCTGAGGCTCTCCTTAGTCCTGTGATCCTCCTGTCTCAACCTCCCAAGTTTAGAGGTATATGCCACCACACCTGGCTTGTAAATGACTAAAAAAAAAGGTTCAGCAGAACCAAAATTAAAGCCTTCAAACGTCTCAATTACTGGAAGTCATCAAAAACAACTATGAGCCGGGCATGGTGGCGCACGCTTGTAATCCCAGCATTCGGGAGGCTGAGACCTGAGGATCGCGGTTCGCGGACAGCCTCAGCTACTGAGTGAGGCCCTCCGCAACTCAGTGAAACCCTGTTTCAAAATAAAGAATAAAAAATAGGGCAGAGGGTGTAGCTTGGAGGTTGAATGCCCCTGGGTTCCATCCTCAGACCCACCCACAGACACACACACACAAAACTATGAAATACTTTGAAGTTAATAAAATCTAAAGATCATTGCATTAGTTTTACCACTAGTAGAACACTGGCTTTTTCTTCTTCTTCTTCTTTTTCTCAGTGCTCAGGGTTGAATCCAGCAGCATTCTATCTCTGAGCTAAATCCTGAGGTCCATTTTATTTTTATTTGGAAACAGAGTCTCAGTAAGTTGCTGAGAACCTCACTAAGTTGCTGAGGCTGGCCTCAAACTTCTGGGATCACAGGCATGTGCCATCATGCCTGGCCAACACTGGCTAGTGATGAAGCCACAGTCAAGGAACTGGGTCTGTTTTTATGACAACAGTATATTCTTTCTCTCAATTCCCTATTCTCACAATCTCCCAACTCTTCCTTACCCTCACCCACAAGAGGGCTACACAGATCAAAGACATTCGTAACACTATGACAATACAGAACCAGTGACTCACCTTGTAGGTCATAAGGCATGTGTGTCATGTGGAAAGGATGCCTGTAGTCTTGGATGAGGGAGGTGTTAATGTAGCTTGTGTCTACAGCAGGAAGGCTTGGGGTACGGGACACTGGAGATGCTTGATGTGGAAGACTTAAAATGCTGTAAAAAGGAAATGTTGACTTAATTTTCATGAGCCAGTTTAACTTTTAAGTTTAACAAATAAAGGAGCTGCAGCTCACAATAAGCCCTAGCTTTTAAACGGGAAAGGAAAAATAAGCAAAGCAATACAGCAATCATCAGCATTCTGTTGCATGAAAGACCTGCTAAATCCAATGAAGGCAGTGAAACAGAGTAGAGAATTGCTCCAAAGTAAATAGGCAACAGAGCCGGGCGTGGTGGCGCACGCTTGTAATCCCCACGCTTGGGAGGCTGAGACAGGAGGATCGTGCAGGTTCGAAGCCAGCCTCAGCTGGTTTAAGAGACCCGGTTTCCAAATAAAATATAAAATAGATCTGGGAGTGTAGCCTGAACGTAGAAGGCCCCTGGGTCCCATCCCCAGTACCACCACCCCCCCGCCAAAAAAAAAAAAAAAAAAAAAAAAAAAAGGGCAGGAGAGAGTTTTTTTCAAAAGGAAGATAGTGTAATTAGAAACAGAAAAAGAGGGACTCTAGAAAAAAATGAAATATTCAAATAAGTGGGATATTAAGTCTTGAAATTTTTTTCTTTACCAAAAATTAAGAGAAGTAAAGAGGGAAAATAAAAGGAAGAAGTTAACTGATTTTTAAACAGAATATGAAAGAATTATGACACTCCTAGGTAAAAACATAAGGGTTATATGTTACACCAACTGTGTATGAACCTAGTAAGCATATAAATTATAGAAAATAATTAGAAATGAGGAAATAAAGTGACTAACTTTTGCTTTTGCTATGTCATGGGAAGTACCTGGATGAGAGGATGCAAAGTTTCAGTGGTAGGGGATATTTCAAAAGATTTCCAGGAAAAATGTGTTACTTACAATCACCTACTACAATTTTCTGAATGGGATGAAGCATAAAACACTCTGTTCTGCCTCATAAAAGTGTTCCATCTAGTGGGAACTCAAATGTCTCACATCTATAAAAGAACTATGGCCAGGCGTGTGGCACACGCTTGGAATCCTAGTACTTCGGAGGCTGAGACAGGAGGAGTGCAGGGTGGAGGCCAGCCTCAGCTACTTAGTGAGGCCTTCTGCAACTTAGTGAGATCCTGTTTAAAAAAAAAAAATAGCTCAGAGGTGGAATGGCCCCTGGGTTCAGTCCCCAGCACCACACACAAAAAAAGTACTATGTTCTATTAGCTATGTCCTCTGTCAATTTCCAAGAGATTATAAGATTATAAGAGAGAAGAAAGTAGCTGAAACATTAGTCTTTGAAAACGTCTGGGTATACCAAATACCATGGGGAAATTTTCATATAAACTCAGTTGTTGAAGAGAACATGATTTACATTTTAGTGGCGCTTGCCTCTTTCTAATTCCTGAATGGCTGCTTTTCTTTTAATTTTATGATAATGCTTTAAAATATACTTCCAACTTTACACTGCACAGAAACAAACAATACGCTGTGTTTATGTTTCTATTTGACTGGTCATTACTGTAAGATGGCTGTCAGTACTGACACCACAGTAGTACTCTCCTGCTAAAGACATTGAAAACTTTTCTTGTTTTTATCTGAAGGGGGGGAGAAGGGAGGAGGGGTGGGGGGAAAAGAGGAAAGAGGGAAGGGAGGGAAGGAGGGAGAGGAGGAGAGAGAGGAAGAGAGGAGAGGAAGGGAGGCTCTGGCATTTGCCATACTGTATCTGGGTTCAATTAGTCTCTGGGAAACTCGGGAAGTAGTTAATGCATCTAATGTAATTTTCCAAACAAAAAACAGTTATTTTTTGGGAAATAAGCAAAGCAAATATTCAAAGAAAAAGTGTTAGGTTTCTAAACACTCAAAAGTTTTAAAGTAAAAAATACATAGATACATAATAAAACTATTGTATAGTTTATGTCTATACATATGACTGCTACTAATAGTCTAATGAGTAGAACATAGAAAATAATGCAATTAGGCCAAACACATGCTGTGCTGTGGGGCCTGCCTGTAATCCCAGTACTTGGGAGGCCGAAACAGGATCGCAGGTTCAAGGACAACCTCAGCAATGTAGTAAGATCTTAAGTAACCTAGTGAGACCCTGTTTCAGAACAAAAAATAAAAAGGACTGGGATTGTAGCTCAGAGGCAGAACGCCTAGGTTTAATCCACCAAAGTCAAAATAAATAAAAAATATTTATACACTGTTTTATTAGGATGATGATTATTTGTGTGTGGCACTGACGATGAAACCCAGGGGGTATTCTACCTCTGAGCTTCTTCCTCTCCTCTCTTTCTCTCTCTCCTCCTCTCCCTCCTTCCCTCCCTTCCCTCTTTCCTCTTCTCCCCCCCTTCAGATAAAAACAAGAAAAGTTTTCAACGTCTTTAGCAGGAGAGTCCTACTGTGGTGTCAGTACTGACAGCCATCTTACAGTAATGACCAGTCAAATAGAAACATAAACACAGCGTATTGTTTGTTTCTGTGCAGTGTAAAGTTGGAAGTATATTTTAAAGCATTATCATAAATTAAAAGAAAAACAGCCATTCAGGAATTAGAAAGAGGAAGCGCCACTAAAGTGTAAATCATGTTCTCTTCAACAACTGAGTTTATATGGAAATCTCCCCATGGTATTTGGTATACCCAGACGTTTTCAAAGACTAATGCTTCAGCTACTTTCTTCTCTCTTATAATCTTATAATCTCTTGGAAATTGACAGAAAATAGGACCCCCAGTCCTATTTTAATTTTTCTTTTGAGACATCTAAGTTGCTGAGAGACTCACTACATAGCTGAGCCTGGCCTCAAATCTGCAATCCTCCTGTCTCAGCCTTCCAAGAACTGGGATTATAGGTATGTACTACTACAGTCATTTCTATTAAATATTTTAATGATATGACACTAAGGAAAACATATAATGATACATTTGTCCCTCAGTATCTGCAGGGGACTGGTTCTAGGACCCTCCTGAAGCTACCAAAACCCAAGGATGCTTACATCCCTTATAAAAGATATCATAGCACTTGTATATAAACGAACACACCCTCTTGTACACATTAAATTATGTCCACATTCCACAGAATGCTTAATACAATGTAAGGGCTGTATATATGTGCATGTTCTAATTAGACAGCTTCATGCAGCCTGATTATTTTTTCCTTCAGAGTTGAATAAAGACACTGCTTTTCAAGTCTTCGTATCTGTCTGCATGCTGAGATAAGCTACTCTAGAATGAAAATACCAAACTGCATATGTATTTGATTAAAATCTTTCACTGTCATCATAAAATATTGACCGTGAAAATAATGTGACCATGCACTGAAATGCCTGCTCTGGGTCTGTGCCTGCTTTCCCCCTTGAACCTTGGAAACCAACAGCGCCATTTATGGCCGTTCTTTATCTCTCTTGTATTCCTTCTCTAGGTGCTACTACTTCTTGGGGATTCTTTTTGAAGAGCTCTTATTCAGTTATAAAAGGCCACATGACTCTCTTGATATACACCTAAGCAGGGGCGCATTTTTTTCTAGCCTGTGACTGTTCTAAAATCACGCCTCAGCCAAACATGAACTCTTTCTGCTGAGAATCACTGGCATGTTTATGGGACACAGTCTAAGACAGCCAGAGTTTGCTACTTGTTTTACCAGCCCTGGGAAACCCTGACGCTCTTTAAGGTTGGGCTGGACTCACTCTTCTGCTCATCATCCATGCTGGCACGGGGTATTTTCCACATGGTAAGTAACAGTGTTGCACGAACTGAACTGAAGCATAAGCAAGGTACCTATGACTGATATGTGCTAATGGGAATGTGGGGAACAAGTCTGCAAAGCAGACACTACTGCGTTCTGAAACCCAAGTCATCTCTGACTTCTCTCCTTGCCAGTCACATCGCAAGGCAGGTTTAAATCATCTGGTCTTTCTCAGCTTTCACGAGAAACACTCAACTGTGGTTAATTTTATGGTACACATTTTCCTGTTTTCAGCAAATGTTCTAAATCCTATGTGTGGTATCAGGATCACCTGAGAAATTACTATGAATACAGATTTTCTCAGTCCCTACTACTGACTTAGACACGAAGAGTAATGTGTGTTTTGATATGCTCTGATGATTATTATGATGCACGTTTATGTAACAGAATATCTTTTGATATGATGAATACTATATGCATGTGACCCTTTTCAATATACTACCCTATCCCTCAACAATATTACATAACTGGAAAATTTCAACCTAAATTTTATTATTATTATTTTTTTTTGGTGGTACTGGGGTTCCTGGAAGCCCTTCTACCTCCGGGCTACTCTCCCAGACCTATTTTTATATTTTTATTTGGAAACAGGGTCTCCTCAGCCAGCGCGCGAGGCTGGCTTCGAACCTGCGCGATCCTCCTGTCTCTGCCTCCCAAGCGCAGGGATTACAAGCGTGCGCCACCACGCCCGGCTCAACCTAAATTTTAAAATCAAGCATAACAACTTTGTTTGGCGGGTCTTGAAACCCCACTTACCATCCTTTGGCAATGGTTTTGCAGGGCCTCAGCACTTACCCTTTATTATTCAGTGGTGACGTGGGAGAGAGGGAAGGACACGTCCTCTTGGCAGAAGGCTCGTCCTCGTCTTCGTCAGAAGAACTGTCTATGGTCAGGTCGATCACCTCTACTTTCTTGTTTTTACTGGAGGACTGGTTGTGAGAAGCCACCTGATGCTCCAAGGCAGAGCTCAAGCACCCTGTGTGGGACGACGACACGCGAGGCAAAGTAGCCTGTGACGACTCTTTTCTTCTCTTAGTCCTCGTGGGGTAACCTACCGCTTTCAACTCCACACTGCCGGCCAGAGAGTGGAACCCCAACAGCAGTTCTGTTCTACTTTAAAACTACTACTCATTATTGGCTGCTAAAGAATTATTTTTGAAAAATAATTCTAGATTAGGACAGTTAAAACTCTGATGTCCACATCAGGATAAAAGTAGTTTGAGCTTGGAGTCTATGTATTATCTATGTTTATCTGTATAGTACCTCACATACTTAGGAAATATTATGTTAACATTAAAAAAAAGACCTCCTAGATTACTTCCAGCAAAAAATACAAAATACATAAATAAGGAGCATTTATTACTCTATATCAAGTCTGTTAAAATTTTTAAAAAGATACTATTCCACAAGTATGACTTTACAAATGACTTATCAGATTATACTACTTAAAGCCTAATACTGGAAACATTTTAAAACTGTCCAAAATGTGAACTTAAAAGGAGTTCTACTACTTCTAAACATTTAATCAATAATTTAGTATAAGCCAGGTGTGGTGGCACACGCTTGTAATCCTAGCAATTGGGAGGATGAGACAGGAGGATGGCATTTGAGGACAGACTCCACTACTTAGTGAGGCCCTTTGCAACTCAGTGAGACACTGTTTCAAAAATAAAAAATAGGGCTGGGGGTATAGCTCGGAGATAGAATACCCCTGGGTTCCATCTCCAGTACCACACACACACAAAAAAAAGTAATTACTGAGCTATCTATAAATTGCTCAGTGTTTTTTAAAAATAAATATATGCATTTTAATATTGAAAACCATGGCTAAGCTGGGAGTGGTGGCACATGTTTGTAATCCTAGTACTTGGGAGGCTGGGACTGGAGGATCACAGGTTTGTGGCCAGCCTCAGCTACTTAATGAGGCCCTCTGAAACTTAATGAGACCCTGTTTCAAAATAAAGAATAAAACAGGGCTCGGAGGTAGAATGCCTCTGGGTTCAATCCCCACTACTACAAAACAAAACAAAAACTACCACTTACCGTCAACTCCATTGTAAGAGGCAGACACTTCCTGGACTTCCTTTTTCGATCTCATTGGTGCCCAAGAGCCATCCTCCTTAAACTGTATTTCATCACAGTCTGTACAATACTTTAAGATTTCCATAAACAAGCTACAAAAAGAAAGTTTGTCCTTAGGTCATCACATTTATTTATTTATTTATTTATTTATTTATTTATTTATTTATTTTTGTGGTGCTAGAGATTGAGCCTAGAGGTATTCTACCTCCAAGTTATACCACCAGTCCCAATTTTTATTTCTTATTTGGTGAAGCTGGCTTTGAACCTGTGATTCTCTTGTCTCAGCCTCCCAAGTACTGGGATTGCAGGTGTGTACCACCACACCGAGGTAGGTTATCACATTTTAATGAAGGCATATTAGAAATAATGCGGTTCCAACACTCAGACCACAAAGTACAACAGGAAAATTACAGCATGTCTCAAAACTTGGTGCTAAAGAGAAACATAATTATCTAAACTGTGATATACGAATGTACAGAAATATCATTTAGCCATGAAAAATGACATCATTATAGGTTTTAAAAAACATAGGAGAAAGGGGCTGGGTATGATGGTGCATGCCCTTCATCTCAGTAGAGAAGTATCACAGGTTTGAAGTCAGCCTCAGCAACTTAGCAAAACCTTCAGTTTCAGTAACTTAGTAAGGTCCTATTTAAAAAAAAGATGGGCGTGGTGGCGCACGCTTGTAATCCCCGTGCTTGGGAGGTGGAGAAGGGAGGATCGCGAGGGTTCGAAGAGAGCTGTGCTGGCTTAAGAGACCCTGTTTCCAAAAATAAAATAGGTCTGGGAGTGTAGCCCGAAGGTAGAAGGGCTTCTAGGAACCCCAGTACCACCAAAAAAAAAAAAAAAGGTTGGGAGGTGCTGGTGAATGCTTGTAATCCCAGTATTTGGGAGGCTGAGATGGGAAGACTGTGGTTTGTGGGAACCTCAGTAAGTGAGGCCCTCTTCAACTTAAGAGTCTGTTTCAAAATAAAAAATAAAAAATAGGGTTGGGGGTGTAGCTCAGAGTGCAGAGGTAGAATGCCCCTGGGTTAAATCTCCAGTACACACAAAGAAAAGGTTATCTCTGGGCAGTAACTCTATGTGTATTTATTTTTTATACTTTTTGTGTACATTCCAAATTGCCTACAATAAGCACTTATTATTTGAATAAACTGAAGCAATACATATAAAAATAGATAACTGTTGTTTCCTTGATAAAATATCATCTAGACATTAAAAATGATACTTATAAGAAATGTATAAAATTAATGGTGATCAAACTCTTAGGTTATAATATTAAATGAAACCAAAGAATAAAAATGATTAACTGTGCATAGTCACAATTATATGGGGAAAATATAAAACTATACACCAAAAAAGCTACTTCTTGTGTTTTGCAATATTTCTTTTAAAAGAGTATGTGTAGCAGGGCTTGGCAGCGCATGCTTGTAATCCCAGCATTCAAGAGGCTGAGACAGGAGGATCACTGTTCACAGACAGCCTCAGCTACTTAGGGAGGCCCTCTGCAACTTAGTGAGACCCTGTTTCAAAATAAAGAATAAAAATTCAGTCTGGGGGTGTAGCTTGGAGGTAAAATGTCCCTGGGTTCCATCCCCAGTACTGGGAAAAAAAAAAAAAAAGAGTATGTGTGCATATGACCTTTACAAGAAAGAAAAGGGAAACCTAAAGCTATATAACACACAAAGTTGGAAAAGTATCATGATTGTAATCCCAGTACTTGGGAGGCTGAGACAGGAGAACTGAAGGTTTGAGGACAGCCTCAGGAAATAGTAAAACTCCCATCAACCTAGTGAGACTCTGTTTTCAAAATAAAAATCAGGTTGGGTGTAGCTGGGGACAGAATGCCCCTGGGTTCAATCTCCAGACACACACACACACACACACACACACACACACACACACACACACACACACGATTCAATTCAGATTTACTAGTAATTGTTGTTATTTCTGAAAGATTAAAACATAAAATCATTTATGTTACATACTTATTTTTCCCATGACTGACATCTTTAAGACTCCAAGTTAAACTAAGTGTGGTCATTCCAGCACTTGGAAAGCTGAGACGGGAGGCTCACAGGTTGAAGGCCAGCTTCAGTAGTTTAGTGAGACCCTCAGTAACTCAGGAAGACCCAGTTTCAAAAATAAAAAATAAGCTGGGTGTGGTGGAACACGCTTGGAATCCCAGTACTTGGGAAGATGAGACAGAAAAATTGCAAGTTTGCAGCCAGCCTCAGCATCTCAGTGAGGTCACCTGCAACTTAGTGAAATCTTGTTTCCAAATAAAAGAATAAAACAGGTTTAGGAGTATAGCTCGAGACAGAATGCCCCTGGGTTCCCTTCCCAGTACCACCAAAATGAATGAATAAATAAATAAATTAATTAATAAAATAGGGGCTGGGTATGTAGCTCAGAGGTAGAATGCCTCTGGGTTCACTCCCCAATACAAAAACAAAACAAAGACAAACCTCTAAATTGTTTTTTTTTTTGTTTGTTTGGTTTTTTTGCAGGTCTGGAGATGGAACCCAGGGGCATTTGACTCTGAGCTACACCCCCTGCCCTTTTTTAAATTTTTTATTTTGAAACTGGGTCTCACTGAGTTGCAGAGGGCCTCACTAAGTAGCTGAGGCTGTCCACGAACCGCGATCCTCCGGTCTCAGCCTCCCGAATGCTGGGATTACAAGCGTGCGCCACCACGCCCAGCAACCTCTAAATTATAACAGTATTGATAAATATATTCCATTCTTTTTCAGATCTATTCTTAAAGCAAGAAAATAGGTATGATGGACCATGACTGAAATTCAATCTAATTTTCAGAAATAGGCCAATTTCTACTTAAACAAACAAACAAACAAACAAACAATTTTTGATGAGTTTCGGTAAACCATAATTTCACAAAACTTGCATGCTTTCTCCAATAAGGTCTGCATGTCTGAAGACAGATGGATTCTTGTTAGGAAAAGATATATGCATACCTGCATAGAACCACTGGTGCCTTATATGGTAAATATTAGGAGGCACTGACAATAATACGTGTTTTTAAAACAGAGACATCAAGTTAAATATGAAAAAAGGTAATTATCTCACTTAGTTTGAAAATCCTGAATTACAGAATCATGAAAATCCTATAAATATGTAATTTAGAAAACAATACCTGTAGAATTTTTACCCCAAAAGGTGAAAGCGAACAAACTCAGATAACAGCCATTTCAAGACAAGGAAACCCTTGAAAGAGACATACCCATCGATAATGAGGTGTTCATAGGGAGCTTTCTTATCACAGACGGGACAGACCCACGTGGGCTTTTTCTCATTCATCTGAATATAAAGAGTTGCATCAAAACACTGCAGATGAGAACATGTAAGGGCCCGACATGGAATTGTCAGCCTCATTTTACCAAGCTTTAAAAGAGAGAAAAGTGAGTATTAGACAACTAGTTTTCAAAAGTTGATAAAAATTTCCTAAAGCCAGGTGTGGTGACACACACTTGTAATCACAGCATTTGGGAGGCTGAGACCAGAGGATTGTGGTTCATGGACAGCCTCAGCTACTTAGTGAGCCCCTCCACAACTCAGCGAGACCCTGTTTCAAAATAAAAAATAAAAAAAATTCCTGAACCACAATGTGTATCTGTTCTTACTTATGATATATATATGCATATATATATATACATATATATTTGTGTATATATACATATATATGTGTGTGTGTGTGTGTGTGTGTGTGTGTGTGTGTGTGTGTGTGTGTGTGTGGTCTATCTCTGAGCTTAACCCCCAGCCCAATTTTTTCTTTCTTTCTTTCTTTCTTTCTTTCTTTCTTTCTTTCTTTCTTTCTTTCTTCCTTCCTTCCTTCCTTCCTTCCTTCCTTCCTTCCTTCCTTCCTTTCTTTCTTTCTTTCATTTTTGCAGGCCTAGGGATGGAACCCAGGGGAATTCAACATCTGAGAATTCAATCTCTGAGCTATACCCCCTGCCAGATAGATAGATAGATAGATAGATATAGTTTGTGGGTCTGGGCAAGTTGGAACCTAGAGGCATTTGACCTCTGAGCTACAGCCCCTGCCCTCTTTTTTATTCTTTATCTTGAAACAGAGTCTCACTAAGTTGTGGAGGGGCTCACTAAGCAGTTGAGGCTGTCCGCAAACCACAATCCTCTGGTCTCAGCCTCTCAAATGCTGGGATTACAAGTGTGCGCCACCAGGCCCGCCTAAGATATATATGTTTTTTAAAATCAATGTAAGGAACATTAAACACATTTTCTGTGTGCAGAAACTTTCTTTAACCTTATTTGCAGGTTAAACTACAGTTTTTTTTTTTTTAATGTATTGGGGACTGAACACAAAGGTGGTCTATCTCTGAGCTTAACCCTCAGCCCAATTTCATATTTCTTTCTTTCTTTAATTTTTGCAGGTCTGGGGATGGAACCCAGGGGAATTCAACCTCTGAGCTATACCCCCTGTCCTATGCCCTATTTTTTATTCTATATTTTGAAACAAGGTCTCACTAAAGTTGTGGAGGGCCTCTCTAAGTAGCTGAGGCTGTCCGCGAACCGCGATCTTCCGGTCTCAGCCTCCCAAATGCTGGGATTACAAGCGTGCGCCACCATGCCCGGATTTTATTTTTTAGTTTGAAAAAGGGTCTCACTAGGTTCCTGAGGCTAGCCTCAAAGCTGCAATCCTCCTTTCTCTGCCTCCCAAGTACTGGGATTACACGCGCATATCACCATGCCCAGCTAGCTCCAATTCTTAAAACAAGCCTGGCCTGGTGGTGCACGCTTGTAATTCCAGCATTTGGGAGGCTGAGACAGGAGGATCATGATTTGCAGCCAGTCTCAGCTACTTAATGAGGCCCTTTGCAACTCAGAGAGACCCTGTTTCAAAATAAAGAATAAAAAATAGGGCTGGGGTATAGCTCGGAGGTAGAATACCCCTGGGTTCCACCCTGGGTATTTTTTAATTTTTACCGTGCAAAAATTAAAAAATAAAATAAAATAAAATAAAAATTAAAAATCTTAAAGCAGTCCCTGATCCTTAAAAATGAAACACTTAACTAGGAACTAGGAGACAGTAAAATGTATGTTATTAAATACTGCAAGGCACCCACGACACAATATTCATTATTACCTTCACTTTTACTGAGAGTAGTGCACAGGGCAAAACTGAACCAGTATCGCCCACCCCCCACGTGTGGCAGGATGGTGAAGTGGCAGCTCCGAGGAGGGAGCAGATGTGTGTGCTGTGCATATCTCCCCTCCCTGGGCATCATTACAGGCAGTTCAGCAGACACTCCTGGCCATTAGCATCTCTAGCAGGTTAGGGGATTTCCCTTCTTGTCCTACATATGTTGCTTGAGTTGCCATAGGTCGAGTCTATTCCACAGCTGAGGAGGTGGGCTGCTTCTGGTCCCTGAGCTGCTAGTTCTGGGCAAGGTGCAGATGTGGTTTAGAGACCTGTGAAGGAGCTGTTGTACCATGACTTTCCTCCCTGGAGGAGGCCTGTACCTATGAGGGGTCTCCAAAGCCCACAAGGAGCAGAGAGTATATAAGTTATCTACTTTCAATTATCATATTATTTGTTAAGCACCCAGAAAAGATTTTCCACATACTTATGAGATTAAAAACTCTAGAGGCAGCTGGGCGTGGTGGCGCACCCTTGTAATCCCAATCCTTGGGAGGCTGAGACAGGAGGATCTGGGTTCGAGGCCAGCCTCAACTACTTAGTGAGGCCCTCCATAACTTTGTGAGACCCTGTTTCAAAAAATAAAGAATAAGCCAAGGGTGGTGGCGCACGCTTATAATCCCTGCTCTGGGGAGGCGGAGACAGGAAGATTGCACAGGTTCGAAGCCAGCATTGCTGGCTTAAGAGACCCTGTTTCCAAATAAAAAATTATAAAAAACAAGTCTGGGAGTGTAGCCCGGAGGTCGAAGGGTTTCCAGGAACCCCAGTACCACTAAAAAAAAAAGGACTGGGAGCTAGGTGTTGGGGGTGCACACTTGTAATTCCAGCATTTGGGAGGCTGAGACAGGAGGAGGATAGCAGGTTTGTGGTCAGCCTCAGCCACTTAGTGAGACCCTATTTCAAAATAAAGAATAAGAGCCGGGCGTGGTGGCGCACACTTGTAATCCCAGCATTCAGGAGGCTGAGACTGGAGGATCACAGTTCGCGGACAGCCTCAGCTACTTAGTGAGGCCCTCTGCAACTCAGTGAGACCCTGTTTCAAAATAAAGAATGAAAAATAGGGCAGGGGGTGTAGCTCGGAGGTCAAATGCCCCTGGCTTTCATCCCCAAACCGGGGGAAAAAAAAAAAAGAATAAAAAATTGGGCTGGGGGTGTAGCTTAGAGGCAGAGTGCTCCTGGGTTCAATCTCTAGTGCCACAAAACAAAACAAAAACAAACAAAACTGTAAAGGCTTTAAAAGTTATAAGTTAAATGAGAAAGAAATTCATGGCTTAGAAGAATTTCAGAAAAATGTGCGCTCTACCAAGAAATTAACTATTATTTGGAGTTAATTTTACCCTAAATATTCTGGTACTAATGATTTACTATGCCTCTATAAAAGGTATTTAACCTTTCTGGTGTTCCCCCTCCCATATGAAACCACTAAATTTCAAATATTTATTTGAGAAATAGGCACTTATTTTTTCCAACCTGTTATCTGGAGAGAGCCTAAGCTTTGAATGTCTTTATCTTGTGATTAAAAATTTCCCAGCCGGGCGTGGTGGCGCGCGCGCTTGTAATCCCTGCGCTTGGGAGGCGGAGACAGGAGGATAGCGCAGGTTCAAAGTCAGCCGCACTGGCTTAAGAGACCCTGCTTCCAAATAAAAATATATTAAAAAAATAGGTGTCTGGGAGTGTAGCCCAGAGGTAGAAGGGTTTCCAGGAACCCAGTGCCACACACACACACAAAAAAATCCCCTTATGCGGGGCGTGGTGGCGCACGCTTGTAATCCCTGCGCTTGGGAGGCAGGAGGATCGCGCAGGTTCAAAGTCAGAGACGCTGTTTCCAAATAATATATAAAATAGGCCTGGGAGTGTAGCCTGGAGGTAGAAGGGTTCCATCCCAGTACCATCCCCCCCAATTTTCCTCTTATAAGACATAATGGATATTTGTATTATATTTAAATGAACACTTTGAAAACAATTCCCAGTGGGTTTTCTAGTAGTGCCAACTATTTTATTAATTAGCGCTGTAGCTGATGCTGCTATAGAAGAAACACCCTGGATATGTTTAACCACTTTAAAAGTAAAGACCTATAATGTCAATAAACTGCATGCTTTTTTCTTGCAAAAAGAAAGAAGTGTAATATTAACAAAAACTTCACAACTTTCTTTTTTTTTTTTTTTTGGTGGTACTGGGGTTCCTGGAAGCCCTCCTTCCTCCGGGCTACACTCCCAGACCTATTTTATATTTTTGAAACAGGGTCTCTTACGCCAGCGCGGCTGGCTTCGAACCTGCGCGATCCTCCTGTCTCCGCCTCCCAAGCGCGGGGATTACAAGCGTGCGCCACCACGCCCGGCCACAACTTTCATAGTAAATGCACAGACGCCCTCCCCAAACCCATTAACTCCATGTCATTGATATTTTGGGTTTACAGGTCTGGGGGAAATCTCACAAGATGATTTCTCAAAGAAACTTCCAGATGTATTTCTAGTAAATCAGAACCAAAATATTCTCAAAGAGCAAAAACCTTTTTAATGATTTTCATTGCCTTTAGCTAAATAGCACACAAACAACAGAAATTCATTTATTTTGAGCTCTGTACATCACAAGAACAATTCAAATGCACAGTGAGACAGCATATTTACATATTTTAAAAAGAACAAATCTTTTTTATTATTTATAAGTTTGATATATAGATGAGTTGTCATAGCTATATTTTATTTGAGTAAAAACATAACTAAAATATATCGTTTTACTGTTTCTGAGCAACTATAAAATGGTTATCCTTTTAGATGAATAGAAACTCATGAAAGTATTATAATTATAGATTATATATAATTTTTTTTTCTATAATCTGAATTTTGAAAGCAGATTCCAAAGTAAACGAACTGCTAAAACTGTTGGAACTAAAGAGGGGGAGCAGGAAGGATATGTAAAGAAATTAAAAGCTGGTCCACTAAATTAAGAGTTATAAGGAACAAAATATAGCTAGCGTTTTCTAGTAAATAGGGAAAAGTACCTGAACTATAAAGTTCAAAACTAGTTCCACAAATAAAACTTCTAAGAATAATACTGGATTGTTTATTTATATAAAAAATACTATATATGTGTTAAATGTTACAATTTTTAAAACCTCGTTTTCCTACTCTATTTTTTTTTTTTTCCAGGTCTGGGGATGGAACCCAGGGGCATTTGACCTCCGAGCTACACCCCCTGCCCTATTTTTTATTCTTTATTTTGAAACCGGGTCTCACTGAGTTGCAGAGGGCCTCACTAAGTAGCTGAGGCTGTCCGCGAATCGCGATCCTCCGGTCTCAGCCTCCCAAATGCTGGGATTACAAGCGTGTGCCACCACGCCCGGCTCTCCTACTCTCTATTTCTATTTACCTAGTTTATGAATCAAAATTTTAAATGTCAAAAAATTATACAGTATTATAAGCCAATTTATGAGCAAATGACATGTGTGTGTGTGTTACTGAGGATCGAACCCAGGGGTATTCTACTTCCCACCCTCAGCCCAATTTTTTTCTTTATTATTATTATTATTATTTTTTTTTTTGGTGGTAGTGGGGATGGAACCCTTCTACCTCCGGGCTACACTTCCAGACCTATTTTATACTTTATTTGGAAACAGGGTCTCTTAAGCCAGCGCCCGCGGCTGGCTTCGAACCTGCAAGATCCTCCTGTCTCTGCCTCCCAAGCACGTTGATTACAAGCGTGCACCACCACGCCCGGCTTTATTTTTATTTTTTATTTTGGTGGTACTGGTGTTCCTGGAAACCCTTCTATCTCTGGGCTACACTCCCAGACACCTATTTTTTAATATATATTTTTATTTGGAAACGGTCTCTTAAGCCAGTGAGGCTGGGTTGGTTTTTTTTTTGGGGGGGGGGGTGGTACTGGGGTTCCTGGAAGCCCTTCTACCTCTGAGCTACACACCCAGACCTATTTTTTTTTATATATTTTATTTGGAAACAGGGTCTCTTAAGCCAGTGAGGCTGGGTTTTTTTTGTTTGTTTGTTTGTTTTGTTTTTGGTGGTACTGGGGTTCCTGAAAGCCCTTCTACCTCTGGGCTACACTCCCAGACCTATTTTTACATTTATTTTTTATTTGGAAACAGGGTCGCCTAAGCCAGCGCGCGCAGCTGGCTTCAACCTGCGCGATCCTCCTGTCTCTGCCTCCCAAACGGGAATTACAAGTGTGCGCCACCACGCCGACTGTAAGGCTGGTTTTGAACCTACGCGACCTCCTGAAACCAGCGCGATCCTCCTGTCTCTGCCTCCCAAGCACGGGGATTACAAGAGTGCGCCACCACTCTCGCTATTCTTTATTTTGAAACAGGGTCTCACTGAGTTGCAAAGGGCCTCGCTAAGTAGCTGTGGCTGTCTGTGAACAGTGATCCTCCTGTCTTAGCCTTCCAAATGTGGCATGCACCACCACGCCTGGCTTCCCAGCCCTACTTTTTATTCTTTATTTTGAAACAGGGTCTAAGTTATAGAGTGCCCCACTAAGTAGCTAAGGCTGGCCATGTATATGTGATCCTCATGTCTCAGCCTCCCAAATACTGGGATTACAGGCATTCGCCACCACGCCTGGCTAATAAATGACTTTTTCATATTGTGTTTAAGGCTTTATAAATTATAAAGATTAAAATGTAGGAAAAATATTTGTTTAAATTTTATCTTTAGGAATATAGTAACTTTATCATCATCATAGGGTAGCAGGATTTCAATATAAAAAATTTTCACTATCAGGCTGCCTGAACAAGCAAGGCAAATCAGGAAACAGATGTATCCTGTCATTCTTCTTACTTTCTCCCCAATTTAGATATGATTAATTTAATTATAGAACAAAAGGTAATCAAAATGTCAAGGGAATTTACTATTAATTTTTCACATATTTTCATATTAAAGCCATTTTCAACCACCATCCCTACTGTTAGTAAATTTAACAATTTAGCGAGAAGTAAAAAACATTAATAAAACATTTTTCACCGGGCATGGTGGCACACACTTGTTATCCCAGTACTTGGGAGGCTGAGACAGGAGGATTACAGGTTCAAGGTCAACCTCAGCAACTCAGTGAGAACTTGTTTCCAAATAAAGAATAAAAGCCGAGCATGTGGCACATGCGTGTAATCACAGCATTCAGAAGGCTGAAACAGGAAGATTTCAGTCCGCGGACAGCCTCGGCTGCTTAGGGAGGCCCTCTGCAACTCAGTGAGAGCCTGTTCAAATAAAGAATAAAAAATCAGGCCGGGTGCATAGGACGGAAGTAGAATGCCCCTGAGTTTCATCCCCAGTACTGTAAAAATAAAAAACAGAAACAAAACAAAAACAAATAAAGAATAAAATAAGCCTGGGGGTATAGCTCAGAGGTAGAATGCCCCTGGGTTCTATCCCTAGATCCCTAGTACCAATAGCAAAAAAATTAAAATATTTTTTCTCCAAATGCTTAATAATCTAATCTGGTTAAGTTTAGGGACTATATATTTATCATACAAATGATTGATCCTGACCTCATTTTCTGGTTTAAAAATATTCCTGTGAAATATATACATATATCTATTTCAATTAATTTAGGGTGAAAAGAAAGAACAGTTTTAATTGGTGGGTTCTTCAGAAGGAGTCCCCCCCACCTTAGGAATCAAACTTAAGGCCTCATACACGCAAACGCTCTACCACTGAGCCACATCCTCAGCACAGGTGGCCTCTTATGATAGAGTCATTGTTGGCAAAATAGCTGTAAGTGTGGGTAATCATGGTTAGATTTTTATGAAGAATATTATTATTATTATTATTATTTTTGGTGGTACTGGGGTTCCTGGAAGCCCTTCTATCTCCGGGCTACACTCCCAGACCTATTTTTACATTTTTATTTGGAAACAGGGTCTCCTAAGCCAGCGCGCGCGGCTAGCTTCGAACCTGCGCGATCCTCCTGTCTCTGCCTCCCAAGCGCGGGGATTACAAGCGTGCGTGAAGAATATTATTAAAAGCGAAAATTTAGCTGGGCATGGTGGCGCACGCTTGTAATCCCCGCGCTTGGGAGGTTGAGACAAGAGGATTGTGCAGGTTCGAAGCCAGCCTCAGCTGGCTTAAGAGACCCTGTTTCCAAATAAAAAATATAAAATAGGTCTGGGATTGTAGCCCAGAGGTAGAAGGCCCTTGGGTTCTATCCCCAGTACCGCCAAAAAAAAAAAAAAAAAAAAAAAAAAAGTGAAAATTTATACATTAAAGACAATAAAAGTGCCTCATTAGCCTGGCCTGGTGGCACATGCCTATAATCCCAGTGCTTGGGCTGGGCGTGGTGCTGCACGCCTGTAACCCCAGCACTTGGGAGGCTGAGATAGGAGGATTGCCATTTGCAGATAGCCTCAGCTACTTAAGTAAGCCCTTTGCAACTGAGTGAGATCCTGTTTCAAAATAAAAAATAAAAATAGGACTGGGGGTATAGTTCGGAGGTAGAATGCCCCTGGGTTCCATCCCCAGTACCGCAAAACAAACAAACAAAAAATTCTGCATTCTGAGATTTTACACAAGCTTGAGAGACAGTCATTAATTGTAAGCAGTATTCAGATAAGTGTTACTAAGACTAGATAACTGTTAGACTTGTTTACATTCTAAATCCTATGCCTCCAAATCTTTCCATTTTTCATAAACTCTAACCAAGGTGTATGCTTCTTTTAAAAGTAAACAGAGCCGGGCGTGGTGGCGCACGCTTGTAATCCCTGCACTTGGGAGGCAGAGGCAGGAGGATCGAGGCCAGCCGTGCTGGTTTAAGAGACCCTGTTTCAAAAATACAGAAAATAGGTCTGGGAGTGTAGCCCAGAGGTAGAAGGGCTTCCAGGAACCCCAGTACCACCAAAAAAAAAAAAGTAAACAGAATTTCCTAGATGCTGGAAATACTTAATAAAAAGAGAAAATGTGCTGGTCACAGGGGTGCATGCCTGTAATTCCAGTAACTCAGGAGGCTGAGGCAGGAGGATCGCAAGTTCGAGGCCAACCATGGCAATTTAGAAAGACCCTGTCTTCTTTTTGTGTTTGGGGAGGGGGTGCAGGGGTTACTAGGAATGGAAATCAGGGCATTCTATCTCTGAGCTACATGCCCAGCCTTACTTTTTATTTTTAATTTAAAACAGAGGCTTGCAGGTTGATGAGAGTCTGTCCTTGAAAGTGGATCCTCCTATCTCAGCCTCCTAAGTACTGGGATTGCATGCATGGGACACAATGCTCTGGAGACCCTGTTTTAAAATAAAAAATGAGCCAGGTGTGGTGGCACACACTTGTAATTCAAGTACCTGGGAGGCTGAGATAGGAGGATTGCAGGTTTGAGGACAGTCTTGGCTAGTGAGACTCTCATCAACCTAGTGAGAATCTGTTTCCAAATAAAAATAAAATAGGGCCAGGGGTGTAGCTCAGAGGTAAAATGCCCCCGGGTTTAATCCCCAGTGCCACAAACACACACAAAATACAAAAATACAAAATAAAAAGGTCCAGGTATGTAGCTCATGGTAGAACATGCCTGGGTTCAATCCCTAGTATGGAAAAAAAAAAAAAAAGAGAGAAAATACATTTAAATCTTTTTGAAAGATTAGTTATAAGTATTAGTTAACACTTACTGGACACAGTAGAGAAACCCTTAGACTGGTTGTAGCTATTTCACTGTCTGGATCCGCAGTCAATTTCTCTTTAACTGTAATTCATTGAAGAAAAACAAACACAGAACAAGTTTATTAAAGATACATTACTGATACAACATTAAAAAAAGGAATTTAATTAAAATGGGAAAGTGTTTAAGAAAAGGAACTAAAAAATAATCTATTCAATTATTTCCCAATCAACTGAATACAGAAATAAAATCAGTTAGATACCTTATAATTTTTATAAGCAAAAGAAGCAAAATAACTGTATATATTTTGACTACATTTTCTGTACATTTTCTATTTCTTACTTATTGAACAAAAACTTGCATTTGCACTATTTTTTTTTTTTTTGGTGGTACAGGGGATGAAACCCAGGGGCACTCCATCTCTGAGCAACACTTTTAAGCCCTTTTTTTATTTCTTACTTTGAAACAAGGTCTCACTGAGTAGCAAAGGGCCTCACTAAGGAGCTGAGACTGGCTGCGCACCGGTAATCCTCCTGTCTCAGCCTCCCAAATGCCGGGATGACAAGTGTGCGCCATCCCACTTGGCTGCATTTGCATTAAGAGAATTTCTATAGCATGTTGACATATCCAACTGATGCAGCAGACCCTTTTCTTTTATAATAATATTTATTATAAAATGTATTAATTCTAATTTCAAATTATGAAAAGAATAAAAGTCAAAGTGTGTGTGTGTGTGTGTGTGTGTGTGTGTGTGTGTGTGTTTTACTGAGGAATGAACCCATGAGCACTCTACCTCTAAGCTATATTCCTGGTCCTTTTTTTTTTTAAATTTTGACACAGGGTCTCACTAAGTTGCCCAGGCTGGCCTTAAACTTCGATCCCCCTGTCTCTGTTTTCCAAGTATTGGGATTACAAGTGGGATTGCACCACTATGCAAGGCTTCAAGTACTTTTTAACCACATAATTATTAGAACTCTATTTATTT
This sequence comes from Muscardinus avellanarius, assembly GCF_963383645.1. NCBI lineage: Eukaryota > Metazoa > Chordata > Mammalia > Rodentia > Gliridae > Muscardinus > Muscardinus avellanarius. The sequence goes on along the minus strand of NC_137788.1, from coordinate 133,612,707 downwards.
ACTTATCTATAAATTAGTTGTGCTATCTTGGGCAAGTCAACCGTTTGAGGTTGATTTTACTTATAGCCAAACTTGAACCAACACTAGATAATGTCTAAGTCTTCTCAGCTCAGGCTTCTTATGGTTTCTTCAGTTTAATATAAAAAACGCTTTATAGTTCTCTGGAAATGTGAGGCATGTATTACTTCTGAAAATCTCAATTAATGACAAATCCCATTATAGGTGAGCCAGGAAATGCCTAAATGTAATATTTCAATAATTTAAAAACTTCTCCACACCTTTAAAATCTATTGCATAAGGAGGCTCAGGTGGGATGTTGTATACATGGTGAAAGACAGAATTTCAAGGTCGTTGTACAACTAGTTTGACCAGATGGATAATACATAGTAAAGAAAATGTAGAGGGTGATAAAGTACTCAGATGAGCAAGAATGACTTCAGAGCAGATGCTTGTTATGCTATTTATGAGAACTAAGAAGTTCTTACGGTGATCATATTAGTCTCGATTTTCTGATGGTGCATGTCCGACTGTTTCCATAAATTAGTAGATCTCAACTAAGATGTACTTCAGAACTACCTTTAGAGCATTCAAACTGCCCAATGAATTACAATGGGGAAGAGACATAATCGGTTTTTTAAGTTCCAGATATGATTCTGATGCCAAACTAAAGTCATTTCATGGCCTGGAAATTCCAAATTTTCTTTATATATTTCACAGGCTTTCACATCCTAAAGGGTATAAACTCCTGATTTTTTTTTTTTTTTTTTTTTGCAGTCTTGGGCATGGAACCTAGGGGCATTCTACCTCCCAGCCCCATTTTTTTAGTCTTTATTTAGAAACAGGTAAACCCCTGTTTTTTAGTGTGAAAAATATAGTCACCATAACACTATTCTAATTAATACCATCTATAATTGTCAAAAGTATACATTTACCATTATATACTTAGTCAACTCTTTCTTATATAGTTTTTTTTTTTTTTTTTTTTTTTTTTGGTGGTACTGTGGTTCCTGGAAGCCCTTCTACCTCCGGGCTACACTCCCAGACCTATTTTTACATTTTTATTTGGAAACAGGGTCTCCCAAGCCAGCGTGTGCGGCTGGCTTCGAACCTGCGCGATCCTCCTGTCTCTGCCTCCCAAGTGCGGGTATTACAAGCGTGCGCCACCACGCCCGGCTGCAAATATAATTCTGATGTGATTAATAACTGTGACCATCAACTTTAGGCTGTCAACTTGCCTGGATTAAAAGATATGGAGAGAGCTGGGCGTGGTGGCGCACACTTGTAATCCCTGCGTTTGGGAGGCTGAGACAGGAGGATCCCACAGGTTCGAAGCCAACCTCAGCTACTGAGTGAGGCTCTCAGCAACTTAGTGAGACCCTGTTTCCAAATAAATATAAAATAGGTCTGGGAGTGTATCCCAGAGGTAGAAAAGCCCCTGGGTTCCACCCTCAGTACAATAAATAAATAAATAAATAAATAAATAAATAAATAAATAAATAAATAAATAAATAAATAAAATGGAGAGATGAGTGTGGTGCCACAGGCCAGCATTTGGGAGGCTGAGACTGGAGCACTGTGGTTTGCAGACAGCCTTAGCTACTACTTAGTGAGGCCCTTTGCAACTCAGTGAAACCCTGTTTCAAAATAAAGAATAAAAAATAGGGCTAGGGGTGTAGCTCAGAGGTAGAATGCCCAGGTTCCAACCCAAGTACTGCAAGAAAAAAAAAAAAAAAACCAAGACAGCTAGTAAAGCATTATTTCTAGGTAGGTGTGTGAGGGTTGTTTCCACAGTAGACTGGCACATGAGTCCATAGACCAAATGGGAAAAAGAGCTACTCTTAGCTGGGTGGGTAGAGGTCCCAGAATAGAACAAAAAGTTCTTTTCCTAAAAATAATACTGTGAGGTATTCTCATTTTCCAGATCTGAAACTTAGGCATCAAGAGGTCTTCAAAGTCTTAACTAATGCTGAATTCTAACAGGTTTGCCTCTCCAACTTCGATTTCCTTTTAAATTGACAACTGAGCTTCAGTTTATATATGGCTAACATGAGAACACCAACATTTAAGGTGTTTCTTTTAAGAAAATTCATCAAAGGCAAGTGATTAACAAGAAACGGTCAGAGAAGAGGGAGGAGAGAATTTTAAGAAAAAAATGGCTGGTATCAAATATAGCAAAAGCATTCAAGATAAAAACTGAATATATTTTATATCTGGCAATCAGACTGCACCTACTGACATCTGAAAGCAGTTTCAGTGAAAAGACCATCAAAGTGGTACAAAGAGCAAGTGCAGACTATTCTGGAGAAATCAACGAGGAGAAGGGCGTGGGGAAACATGGGCTCTACCCAGAGGAGCCTGTGCTCTTGTTCTGAGAAGGGGAAAGGGACCTGACAGGGAGGCAGGAGGAGGCCAGTCCTAAAATGCTGTTCTGAGCCCCCCCAACCCCCAGGATGTCAGCTGCATCTTAAATCGCAAGTCAAAGAGTGCTCTGTGACTCCCCTCTGCAGCCTCATCTTTTCTTTTCTTTCTTTCCTTCTTTTTTTTAGCATGCACCACCACGCCCGGCTCCAGCCTCATCTTTTAACTATTGTTTTCCACTTCAATAAATGGCACCACTTGGTGCTTAAGAAGTCTAGAACGCATCCCTGAGCTCGTTTTCTTCTCTCTCACACAAAATCAATAGTTTCTTTTTCTTTTCTTTTTTTTTTTTTTGGTGGTACTGGGGTTCCTGGAAGCCCATCTACCTCCGGGCTACACTCCCAGACCTATTTTATAGGTTTTTCATTTGGAAACAGGGTCTCTTAAGTCAGCGTGGCTGGCTTCGAACCTGCGCAATCCTCCTGTCTCCACCTCCCAAGCGCGGGGATTACAAGCGTGCGCCCCCACGCCCAGCTTAATCAATAGTTTCTACCTTTCAATACTCTCAAAGCTGCCAACTCCAATTTCTATCATTATTACCTTAATGCAGGACATCATCATCACTTAAACATACTATTATGATAGGTTCCTAACTGACCTCGATCCATGAAAAAAATCCTTTCCTGATGTCCAGAGATGCAGCTCCGTAGTGGAGTGCTAACTAACACACAAGCTTTGGTGCCTTCCCAGCACCACACAAGAGAAAAGGAAATCCTTTTGTGGCTGTCACCTGTCTTCGTGTCATCTAGCTCTCTGCCAGTCCCCTCTTTCGCTCTCCTACTCCAGCTCCACTGGCCTCTCCCCTTGGCATACTATTCCTCTCCTATCTTGGTGTTTAACTCCTCCTCATCCTTATAATCTTGTCTTAAGCATCACAACACCAGAGAGGACGACTTTTCCCAGTTGTACCTCTACAGAGTTCCCTGTCTTTCTTCTTCAAGGCACATATCACAACTATAACTCATTAATGACTTGTGCAATCATCGAATGTCTTTCCTGCCAGACTGAAAGCTTCAGGGGCATACAGAGACTGTGCATCTCATTTAATGCTAGATTCTCCTGTGCCTAGAACACAGTAGGCATTCTATTTCTTTTTGGTGGTACTGGGGATTAAACCCAGGGGCATTCTACCTCTGGGCTATACCCCCAGACCTACTTTATTTGGAAACAAAGTCTCACTAAGTTGTGGAGGACCTAAGTTTTTTAAGTTGGCCATAAACCTGTGATCATCCTCTGTCTCAGCCTCACAAGTACTAGAATTATAAGTGTGTGCCACCACACCTGACTTACATTTTTTTAAAACAGCTGATGGCTGTCCTCAAGCCTGTGGTCTCCTGTCTCAGTCTCCCAAGTACTGGCTTGTGTCACCATGCCTGGCTCACAGTAAACTCTTAATATAATTTATTTTTTCTCTGTTCTTTTGAAATGGTGATCTATACTGCCCAGACTGAACTTGTAACTCTCCTGCCTCAGTCTCCTAAGTGGCTGGGATGATAAATGTCACACCATGCCTAGCTCTAGGTCTAACTTCTTACATGAGAAGAATAAATAAATAGAAGATTAATGTTAGCAGGAAAGGGATACTGAAGGGACTGAAGTAGAGATGGATATAGACAAGCTGAAAAGTAATTAAGGTGGTATTAGGATTACAAAAGACACGGGTCTTTTAGAGAATTCACTTCTTGTAGTCCCAATTTTCGTACACTGGCAGTGTGCTTAGAGAATAGTGTTGAGCAGAATATGGCTAGGACTTGAAATAACCACAGAAAGGAGAGAAGAAAGCAGAGAACTTAGCTAAAAGTTGGAAAGAAGTTATTTTGTGATAGTTGTAAGGGAATGTTACATAAAAGTGAAACCACAAGACAAAACCTTGCTAAATCTTCAAAAAGTCTAAATACTATCAGTTTTATTCCTTCAAGCATATAAAAATGCCTGACTTAACTAAGAAAACTTTGCTGGTAGAGTTTATTTATAAAGTTAATAACTTATACTGAACATACCTATAAGCAATTTGACTTTTCAAAAACATCTGAAATACCTGACATTTTCTTTTGCCAAGTTAGTTTAAACAACATCTTCATTACACAATTAATTTGTTGGGAAAGTTATTTCTTTACAGATAACATAGAGGTAAATACACTTTAGTGGATCATAATAAAGTTCTTACTGGATCCAATTAAGAAATTGCCACAAAGTCTCACTCAATATGCAAATACTTTCCACATATAGTAGTATATCAGAGCTGAAAATAAACACCTTGAATTAAGCAGGTTTTGGTTAATAGTAGCTAATGGGAGTTCCCAGGAGAAGATAAAGTCCTAGGCTCACCCTGCCACTCTCCCTCCAGGTGGTGCTATAGCTCTAAGTGGAGAAGAGTTATTAACAGCTTGCACAAAGACGGCTTGCCTTCTTGTTGTTATTAATGGCACAGCTTTATCTCCTTATTTCTTGATATTTCCTTTTCCATAAAGGTTCACACAATTACATAATACTTTCTTACTAGCCGAGATTCTAGCACTGTGAGGTAAGTATTAAGATTATCAATGGAGCCAGGTATGGTGGTGCACGCTTATAATCCCAGCACTTGGGAGGCTGAGACAGAAGGATCACACAGGTTCAAAGCCAGCCTCAGCTACTTAGTGAGGCTCTCAGCAACTTAGGGAGACCCTGTTTCCAAATAAAATATAAAATAGGTCTGGGAGTATAGCCTGGAGGTAGAAAAGCCCCTGGGTTCCACCCCCAGTACCACCAAAAAAAATAAAAAATAAAAAAATACACACACACACACACACACACACACACACACACACACACCACACACACACAAACACATTTATTTGGAAACAGGGTCTATTAAGCCAGTGAAGCTGGCTTCAAACCTGCACGATCCTCTTGTCTCTGCCTCCCCAGCACGGGAATTACAAGCGTGCGCCACCATGCCTGGCCCGGCTCTTCGCATTTTTAAAAGGTCCCCTGTTTTTTTATGGTGCTGGGAATTGATCTCAAGGCAAAACTACCTCTGAGTTAGATCCCTGGCTCTATTTCATTTTTAAATGAGGTCTGACTAGGTTGCTTAAAGTCTTGCTACACTGCTGGGGCTGGTCTCGAACCTGTGATCCTCCTGTCTGAGCCTTTCAAATACTGAGATTACAAGCATGAGCCACCACGCCTGGCAAAGGAGCCCTTTTAATACAGATAAATCCTTAAGTGAACTATTATGGGCATATTGTTATTCTGGGATAATGGAATCTTTACTCCAGCATAAAAACAGGCTAAAGAAAACAACAAAAGCTATGCTCTAAAGGGAAATGAGAGGAGAGCAGCCTTGCTGCCTTAGTTCTTTCTAGAGTGCTCCTTAGCTATCAATCTCATGGCGACTCATTGCTCGCTCACACCAAGCATCCCTCGAGGAGAGCCTGCCTGTGAAAGTGGCAGTAAGTACTGAGTCCTCGTCCTAGGTTCATTCACGAAAAACTTACCAACAAAGGGGAGAACAAAGAAAGAACTTAGCTCACCTCTTTTGAAAGGCCACTGATTTTAAAAATTGAGGCCACTAAGTCTGTTTGCAGATTACTTATATTCCAAATTCAACATGCCAAAATAAACTATTCAGTAACCCACACCTATGAGCCCAGACTTTGGGAAAGGTTCAGAAATCATGTGTTACAAACATTTGACTACATTTGAAGAATAAAAAACTCATGAACAGAGTACCTGCCCAAGGCCACACATAATTGATTAATGACAGAACCTACTTCATTATTATTTCTACCACCCACTGACTGTTTTTTCTTTGGTTATATACACTAATATAGTCATATAACTTTGTATTCCTGTATCTAAAATAATCTTGTTTAAAATAATTTTCTTAAAACATATGACAAGATTTTCTTCCATTTCCAAAATTCTTTAAATACTTTCTCCATAAAGTTATAGCAAAATATTCTTTCATATTCAAGAAGTGACTACATGAGGCGTGGTGAGGCACACCTGTAACCTCTGTACTTGGGGCTAAGCAAGGAGAATCACGGGTTTAAGGAAAGCCTCAGCAGACTCATCAATCTAGTGAGACCCTGTTTCCAAATAAATAAAATTGGGCTAGGGTATAACTCAAAGGTAGGATGCCTCTGGGTCAATCCCTGATACCACAAAAGGAAGAAAAGATTTGACTTTACAAAGTTAATTTTAAGATCAGTAAAATATAAGTAATACGTGTATATGTTTTGTGTATGTGTATATTACTGGGGATTGAACCCAGGAGCATTCTTCCTCTGAGCTATATCCCCTAACCCTTTTTATTTATTATAGAGACTCAACAGGAGGTCACTGAGAGTCTCACTACATTGCTGAGATGCTCCTTTAACCTGTATTCCTCCTGTTGTAGCTTCTCAAGTACCAGGATTACAGGTGTGTGCCACCATATCCAGCTAAAATATATATTATAAAATATAGTTCATGATAAAGATATTTAAATTATTCTTAGATTTTGTTTGACAAGCTCACAAGATTCTCAGTGTTTTTAAGTCTTTAAACAGGCTCTAGTAAAAGAACAAATGCTAAAATTTCTTAAGTTGAAAAACATTACTTTCCTTTAACAAAACTTAACTGCAGATATGAGTAAGTTATCATACGCACTTAAAGCTCTCGAATGATCCGGATTCCTTATTCCCTTTGCTCGTAACCTCTGAAGAAGAACTGTTGAGGACAACTGTTTTACAAGATATACTGCCATGGAATAGGTCTGGAAGAAAAAGATGTAGAGAAAACATATTAAAGCAAACAGTACATCTACTCTAATCCCACAGTGAGAGAAAAAGAAAACTAACACTTTTTTTTTTTTTTTTTTTTTTTGGTGGTACTGGGGTTCCTGGAAACCCTTCTACCTCTGGGCTACACTCCCAGACCTATTTTTTTTAATATTTGTATTTAAAAACAGGGTCTCTTAAGCTAGCACGGCTGGCTTCGAATCTGCGCAATCCTCCTGTCTCCGCCTTCCAAGTGCGGGGATTACAAGCGTGCGCCACCACACCCAGCAACACTTCTTAAAACACCTACTGTGTGTCAAGCCCTGTGTTGTGTTTTCGTGAGCAGTAATTCATTTAATCTTGATCAAAGCTGCCAGGGTAGTTAGAAACCTATTTTTATGGATGAGAAAACTAAAGTTCCTCAAGAAGTAAAGGACCTGCCCTAATTTTATAGCCTTCAAGTAACAAACCTAGAGTTCAAACCCAGTTTTGTCATGCTTCTATATTCTCTATCAATATGTGAAGCTAATGAATTCAAGATACTTCCATGAGAGAATACTGTTAAGGCTAACTACAAACCAAGGCCATTAAGATGCCCAAGTGTAGCCGAGCCTGGTGGCTCACGCTTGGAATCCCAGCATTCGGGAGGCTGAGACAGGAGGATCACGGTTCACGGCCAGCCTCAGCTACTTAGCGAGGCCCTCTGCAACTCAGTGAGACCCTGTTTCAAAGTAAAATATAATAAAATATAAAAAGTAGGGCTGGGGGGGTATATCGGAGGTAGAATGCCTTTGGTTCTATTCCCAGTACCACACACACAAAAAAGATGCCCAAGATATAAACCATATTTAGTAGGTAATAAATATATCTGAGCTGGGCGTGGTGGCGCACGCTTGTAATCCCAGCATTCAGGAGGCTGAGACTGGAGGATCGCGGTTTGCAGACAGCCTCAGCTACTTAGTGAGGCCCTCCACAACTTCGTGAGACTCTGTTTCAAAATAATGAATAAAAAACAGGGCAGGGGGTGTAGCTCGGAGATCGAATGCCCCTGGGCTCCACCCCTAGACCCATTTAAAATATATATATATATCGGTAGCTATTAAAAATTATGAGACTGATTTCCTAGTTTGTACCTTTTAACCTCTATGTTCAACTTGCTCTTTTTTTTTTTGGTACTTGGATTAAACTCAGGGGCATTCTGTCTCTGAGCCGCACCCCGCCCCCTGCCCTATTTTTTAATTATTTTGAAACAGGGTCTCACTAGGTTGATGAGAGTCTTACTACTTGCTAAGGCTGTTCTCCAACCTGCAATCCTCCTGTCTCAGTGTCCCAAGTACTAGAATTAAAGGTGTGCAGCACCACACTCGGCTTTTAACTAGCTCTTGAAAATACTCTTCTTGGGCCATGGTCACAAGCACACAAGATATTAAAGGTCTGCAAAGAGAAGCTGTAGGTTTGGCAAATTACCAGCAGAGGGACTACCCAAAAATGGTAGGGGGAGAAGAGAATGAAAAAACAGCAAACCAAGGCAGAATAAAGAAGGTACATAGTTGAGTAAGAGGAGGGGAGGAGACGGAGGACAGACTAGAGAGATCTAAATAAGAAGAATCATTTTCAAAGAGACTTGAAAGAAGAAAAGGAAAGTACTGCCAACCTCGTATCTTACAGCTGCATGGGGGTTTGAAAGAACTCTTAGCATATATTATCTACTTACTTTTAACTTTGCCTGTCTACTTAATTTCAACTTTGCAGAAAGTTTTTTTTTTTTTTCCCTTGTAGTACTGGGGTTGAAGCCAGGGCCATTCTACCTATGAGCTACATCCCAACCCTATTTCTTCTTCTTTTTTTGGTGGCACTAGGGGTGGAATCTCTTTCTATCTCCGGGCTATACTCCCTGACCTATTTTTTAAAATATTTTATTTGGAAACAGGGTCTCACTGAGTTGCCGAGAGTCTCACTAAGTAGCTGAGGCTGACTTCAAACCTGTGCAATCCTCCTGTCTCAGCCTCCCAAGTGCAGGGATTACAAGCATGCGCCACCATGCCCGGCTTTTTTTTTTTTTTTTTTGGAAACAGTCTCACTAAGTTGCAGAGGGCCTCACTAAGTAGCTGAGGCTGGTCTCAAACCTGGATCCTCCTGGCTCAGCCTCCCAAGTACTGGAATTACAAGTGTGTACCACCACACTGAGCTGCAGAAAGCTTTTAAGAGATAAGCAGGATACGTATTGCTCTGGGTGAAGAGGTGATGAAGCTGCTAAACATAAAAGATGACATAATCTGCTTACAGTGTTGTAGCTGCTGGGTGATGAGGCAGGCACCAGAAACCAAGAGGAAAGGACGGGGATGTCAGGATAGGGACTTACTGATCATGGCCAGGGTAGCCCTCGGTAATTTCTGTTTTCACACACCCTACCTTCTCTGAACCTCCTAACCTAGTCCAGAGCACATTCCAACTTTCATTTATCATATTTTTGAAAATGCATTTACCTCTAAATAAGACAAAATATCTTGCAGTATCCTTTGGAAAGTCATTTCAAATTTAGAAATCTATTCACATTTACATGCAAATTTTCTGGGGAAAATAAAGTATCAAAAAGCAAATTTACTTTAGTTGGTAAATTCCACAATATATTAATGAGAAACAAGTAACCCCAAAATTTTCCCAAATTTGTGAGCATATAATAGTCCAATATAGAATACATTTCTTTTTAGGAAAAAAAAAAACCTTATTATCATTACTACTTATTTGCTTAATGCTTCAAAAATAATGGAAACTAAAGAAATGCTAATTAACACTGTGAAATTCTATACCAACAGTTGGAATCTTCAGAACTTAGAATTACCCTAAGGCTTTACATAAATATTTAAGAAGGGATCAAGTAAAAACCACCACAACAAGTTCAGTAAAAAGGTTCTGTTCACTCTAGTTGAAAGATGTAACCAAATGAGGAGAAGAGGTAAAACTGCAAAGATAACCTCAGGTATTAATAAATGTCACCTGTACCTACAGGATGGACTCTGTTATCACAGGAAGTTCAGCCGCAGAAACCATCCAAACTTCACAGTGGCGTAGTGTCCCTTCTAGGTATATAGTACATTGTTCCTGCTAATCCTTCAAAGTACCTCTATTTTGGGGGATGGGGAGGTTACTGGAGATTGAACACTGGGAATTTTCCCTCTGAGCTACACCATCAGGCCCGTTTATTTTGAAATAGGATCTCACTAAATTGCCGAGACTAGTATCCAACCTGTGATGTTTCTCTCAGCTTCCCAAGTACTGGGATTACAGGCATGTACCACCATGCCTGCCCATCTAGCTTCAATTATTGATAAATACTGTATTACACTGTTTTTTTTTTTTTTTACAGCACTGGAATTGAATCCAGGAGCATTCTGCCTCTGAGTTTTTCTCAGCCCCATTTTTAATTCTTTATTTTGAGACAGGATCTCACTAAGTTGCTGAGGGCCTCACTAAAGTAGCTGAAGCTGCCTGCAAACCTTGATCCTCCTGTCTCAGCCTCCAAAATGCTGGGATTACAAGCGTGTGCCACCACATCCGGCTTACACCATTGTCTACTGTTTTTTGTCTACTGCTTTTTCAAGTCTTCAATACAGTTTAAGTTCATAAGATACTTTCTTCATAATTAAAATATACTCAGTATGACCTTTTATACCAGTAATTATCTAAATTTCTCTACAAATAAAAAATGCTAAATGTAGTGACAGCTCTGAGGTAGAAAAATGTTACAATATAATTCACTTACTTCATTTAGCCACTGGACTAGTTCTTCTATTTATTTTCTTTAAAAATACATATTTATAGACGGGTATGGTGGTGCTCCCCAGTACTTGGGAGGCTGAGGCAGGAGGATGAAGGTTTGCAGCCAGCCTCAGCTACTTAGTGAGGCCCTCTGCAACTCAGTGAGACCTTGTTTCAAAATAAAGAATAAATAGGGCTGAAGGTGTAGCTCAGAGGTAGAATGCCCCTGGGTTCCACTCCCAGTACCCCCCACAAATACATATTTATAACATTTCTCAAGAACACTAACCATACAAAATATCTGCAAAAACAGTAAAAGATTCTAAATGAACTATTCAGAGTCCCTTTACAAGTTGAATAAAAATGGAGATCTAAAACCAAATTAGTTGGTTATCTTCTGGGCTTTGGGAAAGAATAACTTTCTTTGAATGTTTTATAAGAAGATTCCCAACTTTTAGATCTGCAGTCTCTGTGGTATGGAGGCATTCCCATGGTAGTGTCCTCCCTGTTCCTCTAGTGCTATATATCAGCAACCGCACGTGCCTCCTCTCCCAGTTTCAGACTTGTTTAAATTTTGCTGAAGCTGGGCGTGGTGGTGCACGCTTGTAATCCCCACGCTTGGGAGGCTGAGACAGGAGGATCGCGCAGGTTCAAAGCCAGCCTCAGCTACTTAGTGAGGCTCTCAGCAACTTAGGGAGACCCTGTTTCCAAAACAAAAAGTATAAAATAGGTCTGGGAGTATAGCCCAGAGGTAGAAAGCCCCTGGATTCCACTCCCAGTACCACAAAAAAATTTTTTTTTGTTGAAAACACCTCCTTTCTTCCTTGGCATGCTTGTAATCCCAACATTCAGGAGGCTGAGACCGGAGGATCGTGGTTTGCAGACAGCCTCAGCTACTTAGTGAGGCCCTCTGCAACTCAGTGAGACCCGGTTTCAAAATAAAGAACTAAAAAAAAAAATAATAGGGCAGAGGGTGTAGCTCGGAGGTCAAATGCCCCTAGGATCCATCCCCAGACCCACATAAATAAATAAATAAATAAATAAATAAATAAATAAATAAATAAATAAAAGTTCTGATCAGTAGAAAGAGAAATATTGGTCTAAGTATTAGGATTTTCAGGATTTGTCTAATGCTATACCTCAAACTCAAAACTGCCTGCCTGGAAATACCAAGAAACCAACTAAAAATTTATGAACCAATATACAAATTTAGATATTAAGTAACTATTTTAACACAACTAGCCTTTAAATAAGCCAACAATAATTTAGAAAATATAATTAAAAATCTGTTGGCAATAACAATAATAACCAACACAAGAATTAACAAAAAAAAATACACAAAGTTATAAGAAGAAACCTATTAATTGGGTATAGTGGTGCATGCTTATAATCTGAGTGCTTGAGAGGCTGAGACAGGAGGATCACAGGTTCTGGCCAGCCTCAGCAAAAAACAAAAAAAAAAGGGGGGGGAGGTGGAGGAGGAGGAGGAAGAAAGAAAGAAAGAAGAAACCTACTAAAGCCAGACATGGTGCTCGCTTGTAATTCCAGCACTTGGGAGGCTAAGACAGGAGGATCGCGGTTGGAGGACAGCCTCAGCTACTACTTAGTGAGGCCCTTTGCAACTCAGTGAGACTCTGTTTCAAAATAAAGAACAACAACAACAAAAAAGGGCTGGGGGTGCAGCTCAGATGTAGAATGCCCCTGGGTTCTATCCCTAGTACCACACACACAGAAAAAGAAACCTACTAAAATTATTAAATTACTAAGGAACATAAAGGAGAATTTGAGTTAATGGAGAAAACCACAAGTCTCTAGAATGGGTGCATTACATATTATTGTAAATAAATAAATTCTCCCTAACTTCATCTGTAACTTAAATCTCACCCAAATTCTCAAAAAGATGTGGGGTTTGGGTAGGAAATGAAGGGAAGGAAACGTGATACAAGTAATCCTACAGTTCATGTGGAAGTACAGTGTGTGAAGAGTGGAATACGTCTTACTATCTCTAGTGACTTTTCTAAACTTCCCATTCTCCTAGCCCTTATTTGCATTCTCCGCTAACTTACTTCACACTTCCTATCTCACAGTGTAAGAAATCACCAAAGTAAAATTTACCTCTCCAGTACCAAAACACTTATCCAATCCTCTTGTCTCCTTAAAGAAGCTGTCTGTCCAAGCTACCATGAGTTCCTCCAACTGTATTTCTACTTTCCCTCTATATCTATCTAATTTTGGCGGGGAGGCAGTGGTGGTACTGGGGATTAAACACACTGAGCTACACCCCCAGCCCTATTTATTTATTATTGGTTCTGGGGACTGAATTCAGGGGCAGGCACTCTACCTCTGAGCTACACTCCTTGCCTGCCTATCTATCTATCTATCTATCAATCAATCATTGATACTGGGTATTGAACCCAGGGGAACTCTATCTCTGAGCTACACCCCCAAACCCATTTTATTTATTTATTTATTTATTTGTTTGTTTGTTTGTTTATTTATTTATTTATTATTTTTGCGGTACTGGGGATGGAACTCAGGGGCATTCTACCTCCAAGCTACACCCCCCAGTCCCCTCCACCTTTTGCGGTACTGGGGATGAAACCCAGGGGCATTCTATCTCTGAGCTACACCCTAGTCCTATTTTTTTTTAGTCCTTTTAATATTTGAAACAGGGCCTCACTGAGTTACAAAGAATCGCCTGTCTCTGCCTCCTGAATGCTGGGATTACAAGTGCGCACCACCACATCCAGCCTCCCAGTGCTATTTTTTATTCTTTATTTTTGAAACGGGGTCTCACTAAATTGCAGAAGGCCTCACTAAGTAGCTGAGGCTGTCTGTGAACCACGATCCTCCTGTCTCAGCCTCCCAAATGCTGGGATTACAAGTGTGTGCTACCATGCCTGGCTCATTTTATTTATTTTGAAACAAGGTCTCATTAAATTGGTGAGGCTAGGCTCAAACTTAAGATCTTTCTGTCTTGGCCTCCCAAGTACTGGGATTACATGTATGCCCCACCATGCCTCCAGTTCAGTCCTTCTCATTTTAAAACAGTTTGCTAAACTAACACCTGCTGGCCGTGAAACTAAGTTCCTGCTGTTTCAGCATCTAAGTACTGGGCTTACAGGCCTGCATGGAAAAGTGAGGGGCTCTTCCTCTCAAGAGGAGCCCTGACTTCACCAAAACACTCTGTTGTAGCAACAAATAATTGTTTTGTTTTGTTTTGGTTTTGCGGGGGAGGGTAACGGGGATTGAACCAGGGGACTAGATTTTGCCTCTGAGCTAACACTCCCAGCCAGTTTTCGTTTTGAAACAGGGTCTCATTAGGTTGCTGTGGCTGCTTCAAACCTGTAATCCTAGATGCTGGGATTACAGGCATGTGCCACCTTTCCTGACCTCTGCAAGCTCTTTGACTCGGCAATCTCACTTCTGAGATCCATCATAAGGAAACGAGTATGTGTACGTACAAAGCTTTAGCTACTTGGATGATCTTCAAATGTTCTTTGAAATAGTAGTGAATATAGTCAATAAATCTGGTAAGTGTTCAACCATAGGGAATAGGCTAAATAATGGCATGTTCATACTGGGATATGGTACAGCCATTAAAACAACAAAGAAGAACACACAGAGACATACGAAGACAAACTGCTGAGAGAACTGATCAGCTTATTAAACATTAGGTGCTACATGATCCTATTTTTCATAACAGAACATACTGAAAATTCATTCTGAGACAAAAATTCTTTTGTAACTATTTTACAATATCATTTACATATAAGCTCAAGTAGCCATGGTGATTAACCCTTCCTCATAATATGAAAATCTGGTAGAAACATTTACTTACTCTTCCAATTTCTGCAGTCCAAGAAACGACAATGGTGTTTGGTACTGTTGTAGACAATCGAACGAGTGAGGTGATATTGATTGGTCGGCTGGGTCGCTTTGGTTCCACACCATTTTTAGTAGGTGGAAGGTAACCCTAAGAAAGAAATAGAACTTCTCATTTCTACATTTGCTTCAAATTCTACTTCCTAAAAACAAAACAAATTAAAAAAATAATAAAGCACCTACAAACTAAGTATTAGAAAATAGAATGTTTTTGCCACAAAGCAGAGCGCAAACATCTTAGGAGTTTAATGTTATTTTTTTTTTCTCTAAACAACCTTACATTTTCTTTACTGTAAGCCTCAAAAAATATTAGTGATAGAAATTCAAAATCTCTCAAATTTAAGAATCAGTTTAAAAAGGTATATATGGAGTATTTTCCAAGGAGACCAAATACAACTCCCACCTCACCCACTCTGAGGCCCAATGTTCAGCTCTCCATTCTACCACAGGCGTAGAATCACACGAACAGAGTTGAGATTGTCTTAAAATAACTTCTCTCTAAAATCCAACACCAACGCGGCCACACCCAACTCTGAATCCTAAACTCTGTTGCCACAGCTAAAGCCCTAGCTACTCACTATTCATATTCTGTGCAAGTGGTGCAGCCAATCACAGAAATAAATATCCCAAATAAAAACGTTTCTTAATGTGAAACTATGATTAATAACAGCTGTGATGACTTATTTGACAGTTATGTTGGTAACATATTTAAAAAGTAGCTTTCAGGACTTACTGGAAGGCTGCATGGTTTTGTATTCACTTTCACACAAAGATTGGGTGGGAAGTGATCTTCTTGAGGACAACTGGTTTCAGATAAACAAAACCTAAACAATAAAGGTCAAATATAATTTCCTTTATTAAAGGATATCCTAATTAACATTTCTGTTCAATAAATAATCACTAGCCGGGTGTTGTGGCACACGCCTATGATTCCAGTACGTGGAGGCTGAGACAGAAGGACCACAGGTTTGAGGAGAGCTTCAGCAAGTAGTGAGACTCTCAGCAACCTAGCAAGACCCTGTTTCAAAACAAAAAATAAAAAAAGGGCTGGAGGTGTAGCTCTTTGGTAAAATGCCCCTGGGTTCAATCCCTAGTACCACAAAAGAAAAATAGTGTGTGCGTGGGGGGTATGTTATACATGCATAAAATATATTTGGTAAGTCTATTTCAACATTTACTAAAATGATACATATACAAATCTATTAGAAAAAGTTAAAATTTATGAAAACTTGTGCACACTAGACTGTACATGGCAACAAACTCAGTCAAGAGAATGTAAATAAATCTGAAGATGCAACCAGGCGTGGTGGCACACAGTTAGTACTCCTAGTACTTGGGAGGCTGAGACAGGTGCAAGACCTGCCTCAGCAACTTAGTGAAACTGTTTCAAAATAAAAAATAAAACAGAACTGGGGGTATAATTCAGGGGTAGAATCCCCAGTGCTCCCCCACACACAATAACAATAAATCTTAGGTGTATTATTAAATCATAATTGCATAAAATTAACTGTAGAATATCCTATACTACTTCATTAATTTTATGGTCACTTTCTGTGGCTATTCTGGTGAGTTCAAGTATCTGCTTAAAAGGCCCTGTGGCCGGGCGTGGTGGCGCATGCTTGTAATCTCCGCGCTTGGGAGGCTGAGACAGGAGGATCGCACAGGTTCAAAGCCAGCCTCAGCTGGCTTATGAGACTGTTTCCAAATAAAATATAAAAAAGGTCTGAGAGTATAGCCCAGAGGTAGAAAGCCTCTGGGTTCCACCCCCAGTACCACCAAAAAAAAAAAAAAAAAAAAAAAAAAAGGTCCTGTGATGCTGGTCACTAACTAAATAGTTGTCTTTCCAGTAAATTGTCTAAGGCAGTAAAAACTGACCCTTCAGGTACTCTAGTATTTTTCACCGAATATAAAACATATCACATATAAAATATGTTAACTGACTGTTTATGTAATATGTAATGACTATTAAGTTTTTGGGGAATCAAAAGTTATACGTGGATTCTTGACGGGAGGGGCGAGGTTGCTCCCTTAACCCCCATCCACGTTCAAGAGTTAGCTAAAAATAATCCTGTCAGTGGTCAGTATTAGCAATCAGTCAGCGATCTGTAGTTGTCTTCATGATAATCTGTTCAGTTAAGCATGTTCTAAGTAGTACTAACTTCCTCAAATATTAACAGGTATAAAAAGAAAAAGGCACTGTAACTGAATAAGTTTAAGAAATTATTAATTGAAATAAATTAAGCTTTCATAATATAGAACTCCATCTTAAATAGGCTCATATGCATTGTAGATCTCTAAAAGAAGACATACAATACTTTGGATATCTGTCTATGAAACAATTTCTAGTTCTTAGCAGAAAATACTGAAAATGGTATCCACTCAGTAGCAAGATCCTATCCTTAGAAGGATCAAGTTCTGTCCAGTAAGCCAAGGTATTCCTTTATTCCTTAAGAACTAAAGATGCTGAATGATAACATTATATGTATCTACATGAATTTAGGATACTATTTTAGATTTCATGAGAAGATGTATTTCCAAATTAAATGCATAATCTGGGGAAACCAAAGATATTTATAAAATTTTAAAATTCTCATTATATTCTACCTTAAATAGATACAGAAATAGTCATTAAAGATATATATATTCTTTATTACTTCCTCCTCCATATACAGCTGAGGTTCATTCTACTTTTATTGACTAATCATAGCACCTTTGTGTTATATGGGAGAAGCGTATCTGCATTCAGTGAAATATTCTTCGTGGCAAACAGCTCTCACCCGTGGTATAAGGTGTTTACCTGGCAGCCATAAAATCTGTGTGTAGAGATGGGCAACACAATAGAGAAAGTTTTCTATGTAAAATTTTTTGAGTAATATATGTATGTGTGTTTGTGTGTGTATATATCTTCATTTTTATGGGAAGACAATCTGTAGCTTTCAATAAATTTCTCAAAACAGTAAAGAATTATTGATCTACAGTTATTTTTTATAATAATACTTAGCAAATCAATGTCAAAGCTCACAGGACCATCTTTACTCCAGTAGGACCTTCCATTATTACAGGCTAGTTTTTTTTTTTTAATACTGCGACAGTAAGAAGATGCCACAGGTTTTAATCAATTATTTCAAAACAGCGATGAGACGTAAGCCCTGGCTGTATGAAGCTATAGGAAAAGAACAATTTACACAAGAAGCGGACTCCTGTTCAGCTACATAAAAAGGGGGATTTAAACCACTCCAGCCAACTGAGGAAGAAAGGAAGGAGGAGGAGGAGGAGGAGGGGGGGGCAAGGGGAGACAAGAGCAGAAAGTTTCTATGAGGCAGGGTTTTTTTTGTTTGGGGTTTTTTTTTTTTTTTTTTTTGGTGGTATTGGGGTTCCTGGAAGCCCTTCTGCCTCCAGGTTACATTCCCAGACCTATTTTTATATTTTTGTTTGGAAACAGGGTCTCTTAAGACAGCGCGGCTGGCTTCGAACCTGAGTGATCCTCCTGTCTCTGCCTCCCAAGCGCGGGGATTACAAGCGTGCGCCACCACGCCCGGCCTTATGAGGCAGTTCTTAAGGCTTGGGGGTATTGAGTACATAAATGAAAAGTAGGTGTCTAAAAGAGAAAATATTGACCCTAATTCAGATGAAATTATTTTAATCTTTTAGAAGAACATTTATGCCGGGCATGGTGGTACACACTTGTAATCCCAGCATTTGAGAGGCTGAGACAGGAGGATAACGGTTCGCAGACAGCCTCAGCTACTTAGTGAGGCCCTTTGCAATTCTGAGACCCTGTTTCAAAATAAAGAGTAAGAAATAGGGCTGGAGTGTAGCTTGAAGGTAGAATGCCCTTGGGTTCCATCCCCAGTAACACACACACACACACACACACACACACACACACACACACACACACACACACACACACACAATTTATAATGAGAGTAAAAAGGCATATATTCCTAAGTTAAAATAATACACTAGGGTTGCTGCCCATCTATAGGGGTAAGGGAAAGAAATAAAAACTATTAAAACACACACACACACACACACACACACACACACACACACACACCCCTTTACAAATGCCAAGTATAACATAAAATCCTTTCTTTCCCCCACTAAGTTCCAGGGATAAATTTGAATTAATAATGGCTAAGATATTTTTAACTATCAAGATTTCCTTGGAATCTCTGAATTAGCTAACATGTTTTAGAATAATAACTTTCCTTCAAAATGTGAACCATACCTGTTGCTGCCTTAAAGAATGTCTGTATAGTAATATAAATTAGCAACTAGATCTTTTATTCTAAAGGTATGTTTTTTTAAGCTTTATCTTGGTCTTGGGGCCTTTTCTTCAAGTAAAAAGGAACCTGGAAATCAAAACGCAAAACAGATAGAAGAAATCAGTGGCAGCACTACTTTGGTTCAGAGAGTGTATGTGTTTAGGGTAGAGAATGGTAAGGAGGAAGGAATGATGGTGGATAGAGTATAGACTTCTAAGGATGTGGCTCTGAGCAACAGGTTTTTGTTTTTTGGTGGTACTGGGGTTCCTGGAAACCCTTCTACCTCCAGGCTACACTCCCAGACACCTATTTTTTGATATTTTTATTTGGAAACAGGGTCTCTTAAGCCAGCGAGGCTGGCTTCGAACCTGCGCAATCCTCCTGTCTCCACCTCCCAAGCGTGGGGATTACAAGCGTGTGCCACCATGCCCAGCTCCAATCAACAGTTTGAAATAGACTCTTGTTGGGGGTTGAGGGGTGGTGTGTGTGTGGAGTACTGGGAATGGAACCCAGGTGCCTTCTAGCTCTAGGTGGTGTGTGTGTGTGTGTGGGGGGGGTGCTGGGAATGGAATCCAGGGCATTCTACCTCTAGACTATACCCCCAGCCCTATTATTTTTTTTTTTAATTGTTTTTGCAGTACTGGGGATGGAACCCAGGGGCATTCTACCTCTGAGTTATACCTTTAGCCTTATTTTTTATTCTTTATTTTGAAACAGGGTCTCACTGAGTTGTACTGAGTCTCAATAGGAAGCGGAGGCTGTCCACAAACCTCGATCCTCCTGTCTTGGTCTCCCAAATGCTGGGATTACAAGCGTGCGCTCCATGCCCAGCCTTTTATTTTTTATTTAGAAACAAAGTCTTGCTAAAGTTGCCGAAAGCCTCACTAAATTGCTGAGGCTGTCCTTGCTCTTGCAATTTTCCTCCGATCTCAGCCTCCCAAGTACTGTGATTACAAGAGTGTGCCACCATGCCCAGCCTGAAATAGACTATCTTAAAAGATAATGTCATATAAGTATGTGAAAATGTAAAGTAAATGACTGAGATGGAAGTACAGGGATCGTAGCAATTCCTAATTAAGTATAAAAGCACAATGGTGTCCTTTAATTCATCCAGTCATTATCACAGCCTGTCCCCTGATAAAGGACAAAGTATACCTTTTGCACAGAATTATCTTTGTCAGTGCCTTTCAAAAACAAGACTTAGATTATCACTAGTCTACTAGTAAGATTCTGTCATATTGGCTTTTGTTTCCTTCATTCTTTACATTTTTGTGGAACTGTAGATTGAATCCAGGGCCCTGCACATGCTAGGCAAACACTCTGCCACTGAACTGGAGTACACGAAACCCTTTTTAAAACTTTATTTATTTATTTATTTATTTATTTGGTGCAACTGGGGTTCCTGGAAGCCCTTCTACCTCCGGGCTACACTCCCAGACCTATTTTTATACTCTTTAATTTGGAAACGGTCTCTTAAGCCAGCGCGGCTGGCTTCGAACCTGCGTGATCCTCCTGTCTCCGCCTCCCAAGCGCGGGGATTACAAGCATGCGCCACCACGCCCGGTCTTTAAAACATTATTTAAAGACAGGGTCTTGCTAAGTTGCCCAGGAATGACCTGAACTTGCAATTCTCCTGCCTCGGCTTCCTGCATAGTTTGGATTACAGGTTTGCGCCACCACACCCAGTGGTCATCTTGTTCTATGGTTCAAATACTAATAAGTACAGTCATATCCTTTTTAGAATATTCAACTAGACATCTCCTCTGTTTTCTCATTTTTAAAAATGACTTTAAAGCCTAAATTAGAGGTTTTCATTGTTCCATAAAGGGATTTCTACATACTAGTTAGTATCTGATTATCGGGACTAAGCTATCTGATTTTTATTCCCCATGATACAGGGAAAACAGCTTACTGAGGGAAACAACTGTCTTTATTTCCTCGTCTACCCCTATTTCAACAAGACCAATGTAGAGCATATGGGTTTGTACATGGACAGTTATTCAATAAGAATAGTAAAAAGTTGGTCTATATGAACAAGACAGAGATATATTAATATAAAAGAGTACTTGGCTACCTAAGATGGAATAAACAGGCTAAGAAAAATGGAGTAAGAAGTGGCTATGGAATTTTGTTTACCTTTAAAAACTTTCTAAGCCAGGTGTGGTGGCGCATGCTTATAATCCCAGTACTTGGGAGGCTGAGACAGGAGGATCGCACAGGTTCAAAGCCAGCCTCAGCTACTTAGTGAGGCTCTCAGCAACTTAGTGAGACCCTGTTTCCAAATAAAATATAAAATAGGTCTGGTAGTATTGCTTAGAGGTAGAAAGCCCCTGGGTTTCATCCCCAGCACAAATAAATAAATAAATAAATAAATAAATAAATAAATAAATCTTTTCTAGAATGTCTCATAAAGTTTCTAAATTAGAACATAATTATTCAAAATACAGGACAAAGAAAATTAGAATATTTGGTGTTTGCAAATCCATGAGACACTACAGACTTAAGTACTAGTTCCTTATTTAGTTTTGTCTTTTATGTAGGTAAGGCCCTTACTTTCATAAAAGTTGATATTTCTAAAAAGCCACATTGTGATATTTAAAGATATCATTAGCTAGAGATTCTCAACCAACTTAGGGCAACCGAAGTGGAGACATGTGGAAATATAGAATACCTAGCTGGGCATGGTGGTGCATGCCTATAATCAAAGTGGTTGGGAGGTTGAGACAGGAGAATTGCAGGGTTGGAGGATAGCTTTAGCAAGACTCTGTATCAAAATAAGTTAAAAGTGGGGATTGGAGATAGAATGCTTCTGGGTTCAATACCAATTAAAAAAAAAAAGCTGGATGTGGTGACACATGCTTGTAATCCCACTACTTGGGAGGCTGAGACAGGAGGATCACAGGTTTGGGGCCAGCCTCAGCTACTTAGTAAGGCCCTCCACAACTCAGACCCTATTTCAAAATAAAGAATAAAAAAATAGAGCTGAGGGTACAGCTTGAAGGTAGAATACCCCTGGATTCAATCTCCAGTACTGCCAAAAAAAAAAGTAATATATGACATGCTATACAAAAATTTAAACTGATATCTCATAACAGGAGAATGTTTACTCTTACCCTTCTATTTATAGCCAACATTTTCAATACATTTTACTTAATATCAGATAGAGTTCATTATTAATATTTAGGGAATATCATCTTTTAAACTTTGAATAAATATTGCAGTCAACACTATACCTTAACTGGACCTGCACTGTGAAGTCACATTTGGTCCCAGAAATATCCCTAAAACAGAATAAAAATAATAATTATTTTTAAAATATGGACAAATTTTGATTCAAAGATACTACTTGAATAGTGATTCAAAGATACTATTATTAGCATAGAAAAACTTTACAAGTTATCAGAGATGTAACTGTTCTCCAAGTAAACAACACACTGTAATAATATTTTCAATACTAGTATGTGTATGATACTAACTTCACTATACGTTATTTGAAAAGCACTTATTGTAGTCACTACTAGATTCAAAAGCAACTGTGCGTAGCACTGGAAGGGGACTCACATGGAGCTGCTGATCTGCTGCACTTGTTGTGGCGTCAATGCGAACGCAAGACAGGTTTCTCGAAAGCGCTGGCTGCTGTCTGATGCTAAAGAAGACAAGGGTTATGCTTTTAACTGTAAATTTTAAACACCAATACAGAAGATTAGCAAAAACACAATGTCTTGAACTGGGGTGTAGTCTACAATTTAGGTAACAAGGTAATTAAAGCACTTGAGGAAATATGCTCAGTTGTAATGTAACAAATGGGAAGGTATACAAATGGCTGGTGCTGAACATAATGCATGAGGATTCAAATTCACAGAATACACAAGCAAAGGAAAATGAACATGATCTCATCACAAGTGTTTGCATCCATAAAGGATACCTGTATACAAACATACTGATAGTAATTTCACTTGGGATGAGAAAAGCCATTAAAGAGAGCTGGTTTCTGAGTAATTAAACATCCCTATTATGATGGTTGCAAAGGTGAGAAGCATTTGGTCTTTAAGGCAAACAAAGAGTTTTATCATCATCTACCGTTTACAGCACGGGAGTTTTATACAATAACTATTATCTATATATTTTTTATTTTGGGATGATTTGACTTCAAAATTCGCTTGTTGCCGTTATCTCCAAGAAGGAAAAAGTTATGAGAAAGAACGGGATAAAGAATGAGGAAGGGATGGAGGGGGAAGAGGAGGGAAAGAGAAAAGAGCGAGAGAGCAGATAAGCTAGCGCAGGGATCCCTAGATTACGTTTCTGTTGGCAACAGCAGTTGTATTGGTTTCCCATGTTTCCATTTACATATATTATTATAACACACACATATCCTCAGTGCTTGGCTATTTGGTAACTGAATAAAGAAATACAAGAATTGAAGAAATACCACACTGAACTATTTAGAATGCACTTTTCCAGGGTCCTTCTCTAGAATAAAGGTCCCCAGTGAGTTCTTAGTTAGGGAACTCCTGCCTGTGGGCCACGCGAGGCCTGTGCTGAGGAAGCAGCGGAAGCTGCCACTGTAACTGCCTGCTTAAACTGGGTTCCATTTTACTTGCAAGAAGTACTTTCTTTACAACTACCACCCAAACTGCATATGTCATATCAAAAGCATCTGTCCAAATGTATCGCTATGAGAAAAAGCAAACTGAAAAGAAGAGCATGGATCAAAAATTTCATCTCAATATAAGAGCATCCCCACCCTTACACAGAGGAGTGAACCCAGGGGCATTCTATTTCTGAGTTACACCCCAGACATTTTGTTGTTATTGTTTTCTTGTGGTACCAGGGATTGAACCCAGGGGCATCCTACCTCCAAGTTACACCACCAGCCTTATTTTTATTTTGAAACAGGGTCTCCCTAGGTTGATGAAAGTCTCACTATTTGCTGAGGCTGTCCTCAAATCTACAATCCTCCTGTCTCAGCCTTCCAAGTACTGGAATTACACATGTGTGCCACCATGCCCAGCTCAGACCTTATTATATTTTGAAATAAGGTCTTGCTAAATTGCTGGGGGGGGGGGTCTTGCTAAGTTGCTGAGGCTAACCTGGAACCTGCAATCCTCTTGCCTCAGCCTCCCAAGTACTAGGATTACAGGCATGCACCACAAGGCCCCAGTTCTTTTTTATTTTGAAACTGGGTCTCAATAATTGTTGAAGGCTGGCCTCAAACCTGTGATTCTCCTGTCTCTGCCTTTCAAGTACTGGAATTACAGTCATGAGCCACCATACCCAGCTCAAGCCCTTTTTTTTTTTATGTTTTAAGAATGGGTCTCAGCCAGGCATGGTGATACACACCTATAATCCTAGTACTTGGGAAGGTGAGACAGAAAGATGGCCGGTTTGACAACCTCAGCAATATAGCAAGACTCTCAGCAACCTAGTGGGATCATGTTTCCAAACAAAAAGTAAAAAGAAAGAGCTGGGGATATAGCTCAGAGGTAGAATGTCCCTGGTTTCAACTCCTACCACACAAAACCAAAATAAAACAAACAAAAACAAGAAAGGGTCTTACTAGGAGGGCCTCCTGGCTCACTCCCCTGAGTAGGAGATTATGCACACACAGCAACAGCTTCAATCAGCCAAATCAGTTAAAGGGCCAGGTGCAGTGGCACACTCCTGTAACCCCAGTACTTGAAAGGCGGAGACAGGCGATTGCAGGTTCAAGACCTGACTTGGCAACCTAATGAGACCCTATTTCAAAATAAAAATGGCTGAGGAGGTACCCCTGGGTTCAACCTCTAGTACCCCCCCCCAATAAAAAGCAGACAAAAGAGTTCAAAATGGCTGCTTCTACAAAGAGGGGCATGAAAAAAATGTAAGGATGTATGGTTTTCAAAACAAATGTATTTGATCCCTTAAACTATGTTTATTTATAACTTTTAAAACATCCCTATGAAATAGCAAAGTCACCACCACGGAAAATGGACAAAAGAAAATCTCTGCATGTTCACAGGAGAAAGGTGGGATCTTCCTAAACTTCTGCTTTACCATTACAGGAAACGTTTTACTTCTAACAGTACAACTATCAAACAGTTGAAGAATGAAAGAACCTGATTCAAAATTTCTAAAATTCTATTATTTTTGCATTTCAAAATGAAAATAACTCCCTACTATCACTATCAAAAAATACACGTATGCCTATAATCCCAGTACCTGGGAGACTGAGACAGAAGGATCCTGGTTCACATACAGCCTCAGTTACTTAGTAAGGCACTATGCAAATCAGTGAGACCCTGTTTTAAAATAAAGAATGAAAAATAGGGCTGGGGTAATTTGGAGGTAGAATGCCCCTGGGCTCCATCTCCAGTACCGCAAAAGAAAAAAAAAAGTATATATAACTTTCACCTTATATAAAAAAAGGTTTTGGTCTTTTCAGTCTTCATAGAAACTTCCAAAGAATAAAAATAAATTTCAATTTTCTGAGGATTCCTCTAGTTGACTCATTTAGTTGGGTGAGAAGCTAAAGGAAAGAGAACCAATGTAGAGACAACATTGCTAAGCTTGGAAAAAACAGTGATCATTACTCTTTCAAAAGAGTATTTGGGGTAATAATAAGGACAGTGCTAATCATATCATTGCTGTTTCAAAGATTCTCCTTTGGTGTGGCATTCAAATTAAGGTAGTAGCATCTCAGTTTCTTTCTATATCTCCAACAATAACAACAAAAAACTTAAATAACTGAAAGAAACAGCCGGGTGTGGTGGCGCATGCTTGTAATCCCAGCATTTGTGAGGCTGATACAGGAGGATCGTGCAGGTTCAAAGCCAGCCTCAGCTACTTAGTGAGGCCCTTTGCAACTCACTAAGACCCTGTTTCCAAATAAAGAATAAAAAATAGGGCAGGGGGTGTAGCTCGGAGGTAGAATGCCCCTGGGTTCCATCCCCAGACCCGTGGAAAGAAAAGAAAAAAAAAAAAAAACAAAGAAAGAAAGAAACAGGATTCAGAAAGTGTTTGGAATGCCTGTGAAAGGGCTTTTCCCCACTGTTACTTCCTAGCAGCAGTTCTGGCCTCTAGGACTGTGTTTCCCTGGAGTTCAGGGAAGCCTCACTTACTCCTTTAGCTTGCCACAGTTCTATACTACATAAATGACAGTTGCCATCTGGGACTCCCTGGTCTTCATTCCTCCTTTCTAACTCACAAGTCCTCCTCCTAAGGCCCACCTCTCTTGGGAGTTAGTTCTCTTCCTAGTCTGCCACAGAATTTAGGGAGATTATGCTTTTGAGTGCCAGGCGTAGGGGTTTTTACATCTGGTGAAATTACAAGTCAACTATCACACCAACTCGGACATTTCCCCTCTGATTCTCCCCCAAATCCTGTTTTCTAGCAACCTGACTGTGTACCTGAGCTTACCCTTTACTCTTGTTCTGTTAGTAGCTGTGTCTAAATCTGTTCACTCCATCAGTGTTCACAATGTCCTCTTTCTATCTATTTGGATAGAGAGAGCCATAAGGAAATACAAATCTAACTATAAAGAAATACAGATCTGGAGCACAGGAAGAAGTCTGGGTAGAGGTATAAGATAGGAAATCTCTCATACAGAATGTAAAGTGTCAGGAGTGGGTAAGAACATCTAGAAATCTATGAGTCAAAAACAGCAGAATTCCTGGGAATATTATATAGGTCAAATAAAATCAGAAATATAGAATAAAAAAAAAACAGAAGACAAAATTTCAAAGAAATAATTGTTTAGCCAAGACAGTTAAAAAAAAGTTCAACAAGCCCCATGCAAAAGAAAGTGCCAGCCAACCAGAGCAGAATGACACTGCTGAGACAATGTTAGTGAGGAAATTTTAAAAGTAGCTAAAAGAAAAAATGTCAACTGTGAATTCTTTACTCAGCAAAAATATCTTACACAAAGGCAAAATAAAGCTGTCTGAGACATACAAAGACTAAAAGACTCATCAGCCATCCATACAGGTAAATAAATGACAAAATATTTTAAGCAAAAATAAATGACAAAATCTTTTAAGCAAAGGGAAATGATTTCAGATTGAAATTTGGATGCAAACAAAGAAATGAGAAACTCCAAAGCCAGGTGTGGTGCCTCACGCTTGTAATCCTAGTACTTGGGAGTCCGAGTCAGGAGGATCACAGGTTCACAGCCAGCCTCAGCTACTTAGTGAGACCCTTTGCAATTCATTGAGACCCTGTTTCAAAATTAAAAAGACAGAAGCCGGCATGGGGGCGCACACTTGTCATTCCAGCATTTTGGGAGGCTGAGACCTGAGGGTCGCGGTTCAAGGACAGCCTCAGCTACTTGGTGAGGCCCTTTGCAACTAACTCAGTGAAACCCTGTTTCAAAAAAAGAATAAAAAAACAGGGCTGGGGTTGTTAACTTGGAGGTAGAAAGGCCCTGGATTCCATCCCCAGTACCGCAAAATAAATAAATAAATAAATAAACAAATAGACTAAACAATAAGGCTGGGGTATAGCTCAGAGGTACAATGCCCCTGGGTCCTATCCCCAGTACTGTAAAAAGGAAAAAAAAAGTATAAAATTAAAAAGATAGCAATACCAAGTATAGACAAGGACGTAGAAGAACTGGAATGATCAAATATGACTGATGGAATTAAAGTGTTAAAAACCAGGTTGGCAGTTGCATTAAAAATTATACTTGAGCCAGGCATGGTGGTGCACGCTTGTAATCCCCGCTCTTGGGAGGCGGAGACAGGAGGATCATGCAGGTTCCAAGTCAGCCTCGCTGGCTTAAGGGACCCTATTTCCAAATAAAAATATAAAACAGGTCTGGGAATGTAGCACGGAGGTAGAAGGGTTTCCAGGAACACCAGTACCACCCCCCCCCCAAAAAAAAAAAAATATATATATATATATGGCCTATTTATTTCATTCCTAAATAATTTACCCAAGGAAAATATAAGCATATAACCATAAAAAGGTTTAGGCCCAAATTGTTACAGCAGCTTTATTTTTAGCAGTCAAAAACTGGAAACAACCCAAATGTCTTAGCACTATAGATAAATAATTAAACTGTGGTAAACCATATATTCAAATAATGCTCAGAAATAAAAAGGAATAATAATGAAAACAACACAAATTAATGTCAAATTGAAAATGTTGAGTGAAAGAAGCCAGGGCCCGTTCTACCTCCGAGTTACACCCCCAGCCTATATGGCCAACCCAACAATATACTCTAAGAATTTCATTATATAAAATTTCAGAAACTATACACTTATTTATAGTGACAGAAGGCATATCCAGTCAGGCGTGGTGGCGCACACTTGTAATCCCAGCATTTGTGAGGCTGAGACAAGAAGATTGCGCAGGTTTGAAGTCAGCACCAGCCGCTTAGTGAGGCTCACAGCACCTTTGTGAGACCCTGTTTTCAAATAAAATATAAAATTAGTCTTGGGATGTGTAGCATTCTATCTCAGCAACAGAATGCCCCTGGGTTCCATGCCCAATACCACAAAAAAAAAAAAAAAAAAAAAAAAAGCATATCCAATCAAGAGAAAGGGTGGAGAACAAAAGGGGTGGCAGGGAGGTACTACTTGGGCATAAGAAAATGTTGGGGGTAATAGACATATCTACTGTCTGAAGAGTGATGATAACACAGTCTATCAAAATGTACATTTTAAAGCTGGCATGGTGGCACATGCTTGTAATCCCAGTACTTGGGAGGCTGAGACAGGAGGATCACAGGTTTGTGGCTAGCTTTAGCTACTTAGTGAAACCTGTTTCAAAATAAAGAATAAAAAACAGGGCTGAGAGTGTAGCTTGGAGATAGAATGTCCCTGGGTTCCATCCCCAGTACTGAAGAAAAAGTACATTTTATGTGCAGTATGATATGTCAAGGATATTTTGATAAAGATTTATGTATTTATTTATATATCTAGGTACTGGGAATTGAATCCAGGGGCATTCTGTCTCTGAGCTATATTCCAAACCCTTTTTAATTCTGTTTGGAAATAGGGTCTTGCTAGGTTGCCAAGGGTCTTGCTAAATTGTTGAGGCTGGCCTGGAACCTGTGATCTTCCTGTCTCAGCTTCCCCAGTACTAGTATTACAGATGTGCACCACCATACCTAGCCTGATAAATCTATTTTTAAAAATAATGGCTAGGGGTTGGGGTATGTTTCAGTGGCAGAGCATTTACCAAGCATGACCAAGGCCCTGGAGTTGATTCCTAGTGGGAGGGGGGGATGATCAGGACAAAACAGCAAAATGGAACAATAGACGCAGAAGCCAGACTGCAATAAATTTATGTGATTTTAACAAAAATATGAGTTATTTGTTTTCATGAATGGAATAGGATATTATATTAATGTATGTCTCAGACTTATAAATTAATTGCCACAGTGTCCTGAATAATTTTCACCAATTCTGAAAATCTTCACAGTTTTACAGTGTATAGAGATCTGAAACTTTGCTAATATAAGAATTTGAATATTGGCTGTTTGGGGCTATGGAACAATTGTCCCTCAGCTAGTATCTTGGTCTCTTGATATGATCTTCAAGTGTTGCACACTTATCAGTACCTTTCATTAAGTGTAAAAACAGGAATCAATTGAGTTTTCACTGTATCCTATGTGACATTTTAGATGGATTGGTCTAGTGGTGGGTCATAATTCAGGTGCTTACAATGATTATGGCAGTACTTCTTATGAATATTAAAGGTTTATTATAATACAAGAGTTTCAACATTCTACCCCTGTAAGTATAAATCACCAAAATTTCATCTCGAAGAAAGAAAAGTACTACTCGCAATAACTAAAAGATCTGTCAACTGGGAGCGGTGGCGCACACATATAACCCCAGTACTTAGGACGCTGAACACAGATCTGAGGCCAACCTCAACGACTTAGCGAGACGCTCAGCAACTTAGACCCGGTTTCAACAATTTTTTAAAATGAGAAAGGGCAGCCGGGCGCGGTGGCGCACGCTGTAATCCCTGCACTTGGGAGGCAGACAGGAGGATCACACAGGTTCGAAGCCAACCGCACTGGCTTAAGAGACCCTGTTTTCAAATAAAAATATAAAATAGGTCTGTGAGTGTAGCCTGGAGGTAGAAGGGCTTCCAGGAACCCCAGTACCACACACACACACACACACACACACACACACACACACACACACACAAAAGAAAAAGAAAAAAAAGAAAAAAAAAAGAAAGAAAGAAAGGGCAGCTGGGCATGGTTGCGCACGCTTGTAATCCAGCTTGTAATCCCCACGCTTGGGAGTCTGAGACAGGAGGATCGCACAGGTTCAAAGCCAGCCTCAGCTACTGAGTGAGGCTCTCAGCAACTTAGTGAGACCCTGTTTCCAAATAAAGTATAAAATAGGTCTGGGAGTATAGCCTGGAGGTAGAAAAGGCCCTGGGTTCCACCCCTAATACCACAAAAATAAATAAATAAATAAATAAATAAATAAATAAATAAATAAAAGAAAGGGTTGAGCCAGGCGTGGTGGTTGCATGCATGTAATCCCAGCACTTGGGAGGCTGAGACAAGAGGATCGAGGTTCACGAACAGCCTCAGCTACTACTTAGTGAGGCCCTGTGCAACTCAGAATACCACTGAGTTCCACCCCTGGTACCGCAAAAAAAAAAAAAAAGAAAGAAAAAAAGAAAATAAAAGAAAGGAAAAACAGAAAGGGCTGGAGGTATAGCTCAGAGGCAGAATGTCTCTGGTTCAATCTTCAGTACCAAAACAAAACAGAAACCAAAAAACAATTAAAAATCCACAAAAATGTACAGTGAGAAAGTTAAGGTTTTAGAAATTTCATTTTTTTGTCTTTTACATATTACCCCATAGAGATGAAATAGATTGAAAAGAAAGAAGAATCATATTGCAATTTATATAAATTTAAAACACTGGAAGGTAAAACCTAGAAACATCAAATAAACAAGGTTATTGAAGAGTCTGATGATAGAAACACTGAGCTAATCTAAGTGGCTGTACTTTAAAGTGCTCTAAAAATATTCACTATTCTACCTCACCAGCAGAAAGAAAAGCTAAAAATAGTCATCTTTCTGTTATAGAATATTTCTTGCAGTCTTAGGGAATGTGAAACTAATATACCTATCTACAAACATAAGCCTTAAAATATTTAACGAACCCTCTGATTTACTTAAAAAACTGACAACTATAATATTTAAAAATATGGCTGGAATGATATAGTTTCATCATTTGGCTTCCAATTACCTTTAATACAGAAGATTACAGAAAATTTGTTTCCTTCAATTAAAGATATATACTTAATCATTAACAAATTCACACTGCTTTGACCAACTACTTTTCTTAAAAAATGGAATTTTTAAGGAAAAGGTATTTAATAATGAGAACATAGTAATAAGATATTCAGTGAACAAAGCAAGTTTTTAGCAAGTATGAGCTGGGCGTGGTGGCGCACGCTTGTAATCCCAGAATTTGGGAGGCTGAGAGACAGTAGGATTGCAGTTGGCGGACAGCCTTAGCTACTTAGTGAAGCCCTTTGCAACTCAGTGTGACCCTGATTCAAAATAAAGAATTAAAAAAAAAAATAGGACTGGAGATGTGGCTCGGAGGTATTCAGAATGCCCCTGGATTCCATCCCCAGTACCTAAAAAAAAAAAAAAAAAAAAAAAAAAAAAACTAAAGTATAAAACATAGGCAAATTTAGCCGGGCGTGGTGGCGCACGCTTGTAATCCCAGCATTCGGGAGGCTGAGACCTGGAGGACTGCGGTTCGCGGACAGCCTCAGCTACTTAGTGAGGCCCTCTGCAACTCAGTGAGACCCGGTTTCAAAATAAAGAATAAAAAATAAGGCAGGGGGTGTAGCTCAGAGGTCAAATGCCCCTGAGTTCCATCCCCAGATCTGCCAAAAAAAAAAAAAAACATAGGCAAATTTATGCACTTATAAAGCTTAAAAAAAAAATAAAACTGGGAGTGTAGCTCAGAGGTAGAATGCCCCTGGAAAAGATCTTCACATTGAATATTAATAGCTTTTATAATATCTTTGGTTTAGCATGTTTTGTAACAAAACCAATGTAACAATGTTTACATTTATAATTCCTAATTTATTTTTATTTTATTTATTTATTTGCTCTTTGGTGGTAGTAGGGACTGAAAACCTAGGGGCATTCTACCTCTGAGCTACAACCCAGACCTTTTTATATTGAAACAAGGTCTCACCAAGTAACTTAGGGTCTCACTAAATTGCTGAGGCTGACTTCAAACCTGTGAAACTCCTGTCTCAGCCTCCCACATATTGGGATTACAGGCATGGGCTACTATGACCTGGCTCTATTGCTAAATTTAATTTTACGATGGCAAATATTTTTAATAAAACATGGTTAATTCTTTAGGGTACAACAGAAGTTACATATGAAGTTTTTCACTCATATAGATGAGAAGTTACTAATGCTAAGAAATAGAATGCAACTAGCCAGGTATGGTGGTACACCTTTGTAATTCCAGTACTTGGGAGGCTGAGACAGGAGGACTGCAGGTTCCCAGCCAGCTTCAGCTTCTTAGGCCCTCTGCAACCTAGTGAGATCTTGTTTCGAAATAAAAAATAAAAAATAGGACTGAGGGGTATAGCTCAGAGACAGAATGCCCCTGGGTTCAATCCTCAGCACCGCAAAAAAAAAGAACACACACTACTACTAGACTTAATCTGAACAAAACCTTTTGTTTTCATTTTATCACACCCTAGTGGCAGGTCCCTAATATGCCCGTCTTTAGTAAAATTGCCTATGTTTTTCATCATCTCTTTCCCTTAGAGTCTAACTCTGTCCTATTTATTTTATCTTTACATTATTCTCACATTAGTTTACTGAGTGAGTAGCTAGCCTCCTGGGTACACTTAACCGAATGGGCCCATATAGACTCCTAAGCAGCTATGGCGCTTAATGTACGGTGAATATTTTATCTGGCCCATCTATTCTTCTCACAGCTGGCAGGCTAACAGGCTATTTTAAGTCCAGAGAGTTAAGAAACAGGACTAGGTTAGACCTAGCCAACTACCGAGACTGGCACTGGCATCCTCACACATGTACAGAATGTTAATGGAAGAACTTCCTTCATGAATTCTTCCCCTACACGCACTAGACCTCCTCCCTCACTCCACTGGGGTTTCGACTCCGTTATCTAAAGTCCCTTTTTATATTTCAATTACTTCCTAGCTTTAGCATACGGAGAAATCATATGACCCTTCACTTTGTGAAGGGCTTGTCTCAATTAACATAATGTTCTCCAAGTCAATCCATTTTCCTGCAAGTGACATAATTTTTTTTTATTACTGAGTAGAATTCTATTGTGTATATATCCCATAATTCTGTAAGCCATTCATCTGTTGATGGACATCTAGGTTGGTTCCATAATTTGGCTATTATGAAGTATGCTGCTATAAACACGGATATGCATGTATCACTATAATATTCTGATTTCAGTCCCTTTGGAAAGATACCCAGGAGGTGTATAACTGGATTACATGGTGGATCTATTCCCAGTTTTTCTTTTCTTTTCTTTTTTTTTTGGTACTGGGGTTCCGGGAAGCCCTTCTACCTCCTACCTCTGGGCTACACTCCCAGACCTATTTTTACATTTTTATTTGGAAACAGGGTCTCCTAAGCCAGCGCGCGCGGCTGGCTTCGAACCTGCGCGATCCTCCTGTCTCCGCCTCCCGAGCGCGGGGATTACAAGCGTGCGCCACCGCGCCCAGCTATTCCCAGTTTTTCTGAGGAATCTCCACAGTGGCTGTACTAATTTGCAATCCCACCAACAGAAGAGTTTCTATTTGCAATTCATGTTTCTAAAAAACAAACAAACAAACAAAAAAACAACTAAACTTCTGCTCCTTGACCATAAGAGCGAAAACACATTTTGAGGCACAATCTTCTGGCCTGTTTCCTAAACACACATACTTATGTACACATATATCCACTTATATACAACTATAGAATATAATATATAATGGGAGAAAATTAGGGGAAAAGCAGTTTTGTGTGGGGTTTTGGTTTGTTTGGTGGTACTAGAGATTAGACCCAGAGTCATTCTACCTCTGAGCTACACATTCAGCCCTTTTTATTTTTTACTTTTTTGTGTGTGGTACTGGGGATCGAACCCAGAGGCATTCTACCTCTGAGCTATACCCCAACCCTATTTTTTATTCTTTATTTTGACACAAGGTCTTTCCACTAAGTTGCAGAGGGCTTCACTAAGTAGCTGAGGCTGGCCATCAACCTGTGAGCCTCTTGTCTCAGCCTTGCAACTACAGGGATTACAGATGTGAGCCACCATGCCAAGTAGTACTGTATTTTTTATTTTAATTTTTTTTTGCAGTACTGGGGATAAAATCCAGGGGCATTCTACCTCCGAGCTACACCCCCAGCCCCATTTCTTATTCTTTATTTTGAAACAGGGTTTCACTAAGTTGCAGAGGGCCTCACTAAGTAAATGAGGCTGGCCATGAACCCAGATCCTCCTGTTTCAGACTCCCAAGTACTGGGATTACAAGCGTGTACCACCATGCCCAGCTCAGTACCGTGGCTTTTTTTTCCATGTTTGTTTGGTTGGTTTTTTTGTTTTAAACAGAAAAGAGTTCTCGGTGCAGCGGAGCACTGCAGAGGAGCGCCCAGCGGGCAGACAGGCAGCTAAGGTAGTGGAAGCCTGGGCAGGTACACAGGGTGTCTCCGGATTGTGCTGGTAGCAGGAAAGTCACCACCCATAGGATGAATTTTACAGACCAGATTGCTTTATTCTGGATATCATAGTAAGGGTATAGGAAGTCTACTTAGTACCTTGTTAATGAAAAAAGAAAAATTTAAGTTACAGCAGAATTCATTTTGGTGCCTTTTATAGAAATCCTGATTTTGTTCTTAATTTTTGATACCTTTCTGCTAAGGGTATGAACAAACAGCTTATTTTCTTAGGCAAATACATACTGTTAAAAAGGTCTAGCTGGGCGTGGTGGCGCACGCTTGTAATCCCCGCGCTTGGGAGGCAGAGACAGGAGGATGGCGCAAGTTCGAAGCCAGCCGCGTGCGCTGGCTTAGGAGACCCTGTTTCCAAATAAAAATGTAAAAAATAGGTCTGGGAGTGTAGCCCGGAGGTAGAAGGGCATCCAGGAACCCCAGTACCACCAAAAAAAAAAAAAAAAAGTAGTCTAGAAGAGGATCGATATGTCACATCCCAGACCCACGGCTACTCCTGGCCCTTGCTTTGCTCTGCAGTGTGACACTGTTGACGCACCTCCTAGGATGCACCCCGCATCTCTTCCTGGTGTCGGGGAAAGCTGTGGGAAACTGTTCTCCTACAGGAGCACGAAGAACATTATCAAACCAGGATCACTGGTCTAAAACGCCAAACTGCCCAACCAAAACAAAAATTACAGGAAATGAGTGAGAAAATGATCACTGCAAGAGAGAAAGAACAGAGCAGCTAATGGCACAAGCTGCCAAGCCCACCAAGCGCAAGCACCTAGTGATCTTTGAAAACTTCTCCATCCCCAGTTTGATAAGGCTGAAGTTAGCATAGAAGGGAACTACCAGCGAGTATGGAGTCATTCCCTTTGAAAGTTTCACTTTAAAGAAAGTTTTTCAGTTGGAAATGGGTCTTCCTCTCCATCCAGAAGAAAAGCCAGTTAGAAAAAGCAAATGAGGTAAACTGATAGAAGTTATGGAAGCTAGCTTGGAAGGCACTGATAAACCTGATGAAGATGAAGAACGGGAAGGTGGGGATCCCCTTGGAGAGAACCTTATATTGAATGAAAATGATTCCATCAAAGGCCTGAGCTCAGACACCTTGCAGGAAGCCACCTCCAACCTCAAGTCTAAGACTGCAGTGTTTGCGGTGTGCACTGGTCCTCTCTGCACGGAGGCTTCTCTGGTTACTATGGCAGTGAGAGAGGTAAGAGCATGCGGTGAGCTCTTTTTTAAGAAAGCAGACCT
Organism: Muscardinus avellanarius; assembly: GCF_963383645.1. Classification (NCBI taxonomy): domain Eukaryota; kingdom Metazoa; phylum Chordata; class Mammalia; order Rodentia; family Gliridae; genus Muscardinus; species Muscardinus avellanarius. The sequence goes on along the minus strand of NC_137788.1, from coordinate 133,576,697 downwards.
TACGGGACAGACACGTGACCCTCTTCCACCCTGTGCATCGCTCACAAAGGTAAAGAGCGAGGTAACTGACATTACTACATCAGTCATTAACATCACCGTGCCAGGGGCAAGTTGTGATCCCTCTGCCTCAGCTTCCTGAGGAGTGGTGATTATAGATGTGCACCACTATCCCCAGCATCAAAGTAAAACTGTTAAATGGCATGATTTGAATACCAAGTTATCCAGGAGTACCTAATTCGCCACTAAAAAGTAAAATTCCGCTGGGCATGGTGGCCCATGCTTGTAATCCAGTGCTTGAGAGGCTGAGACAGGAGGATTTCAGGTTTGAGGACAGCCTCAGCAAATAAGACTCTCATTAACCTAGTGAGACTGGTTTCAAAATAAAAATTTAAAAACAGGACTGGGGTGTAGCTCAGAGGTAGAATGCCCCTGGGTTCCATCCCTAGTGCCCCCCAACACACACAGAATAAAACTAGTTTGGTATAGTGGCATATGGCTGTAATCTCAGCTACTCAGAAGGCTGAGGTAGGAGGTTCACAAGTTCGAGGCCAGCCTGGGCAACTTAAAGAGACCTTGTCTCCAGATAAAAAAAAATAAAAAGGCCTGGGGATGTAACCAAGTGGTAAAGAACTCCTGGGCTCAATATCCAGTATTGTAAATAAAAGGATATTTTTGTGCTATAAAATTATATTTATACTTTGCTGTGCAGGTACCAGTTCCACAGTTTCAATTCCTATACCTCTGCCACACATGTAGATACTTTTTTTTTTTTTTTTGGTGGTACTGTGGATGGAACCCAGGGACAACTACCTCCAAGCTACACCCACAGCCCTATTTTTTATTCTTTATTTTGAAACAGAGTCTCACTAAGTTGTGCAGGGCCTCACTAAAGAGCTGAAATTGGCCATGAACCTGTGAACCCTCCTGTCTCAGCCTCCCAAGTACTGGATTACAAGTAAGCGCCACCATGCCCCCGGCTTGATATAGAAACATTTTATGTTATATGGCCCATAGCTTTATTTCAGAATTACTCTGGTAATCCCCTTTTTCCCCCCTCCTTGATTAAACTGGATTTTTTTTTTTTTTTTTTTTTTTTTGGTGGTGGTACTGGGGTTCCTGGAAGCCCTTCCACTTCCAGGCTACACTCCCAGACCTACTTTATATTTTTATTTGGAAACAGGGTCTCTTAAACCAGCACGGCTGGCTTCGAACCTGCACGATCCTCCTGTCTCCACCTCCCAAGCACGGGGATTACAAGTGTGCGCCACCACGCCCGGTGCTATACTGGACTTTTTTGTTATGGTACCTAACATACCAGCATTCTCTTCTAGTTCAATATTCTCAATCCACATATCCTATCACAGAAGTTGCCATAGGCTATTCTTTTATTGAGCACTTACTGATAGCACCAGGAAGCCTAATTTCCCAAATGGTGGACCAACTTCTAGGCAACTAATACTAAGACAATTCCTGAAGGGATCAGGAGTAGATTAACCAAAACCAACCCAAGCCAGATTCTGCCAGGGTTTATAGTACTCTTGAGAGTTGCTAACCTGAAGCAAACAGATGCTGACAAAGACAGGTGCCATCGAGGGGGAAAAGCATAAAACTAGCTAAAGTACATAATTATAACTTTCTGAATTAGGGTTTTTTTTTTATTTTGTTTTTGGTATTGGAGATTGAGCACAGTGGAATTCTACTTCTGAGCTATATCCCCTATTTTTTTTTTTTAAATTTTGAAACAGTGTCTCATTAAGTTTCTGAGGGCTTCTCTAAATGACTGAGGCTGGCCTTGAACTAGTGATCGGCCTTCCAAGTACTGGGATCACTATATGCATCACCATGCTAGGCTCTTGTATTGGTTTCATTTTATTTTATTTTATTTTTGGTACTGGGGTTCCTGGAAGCCCTTCTACCTCCGGGCTACAATCCCAGACCTATTTTTACATTTTTATTTGGAAACAGGGTCTCCTAAGCCAGCGCGCGCGGCTGGCTTCGAACCTGCGCGATCCTCCTGTCTCTGCCTCCCAAGCGCGGGGATTACAAGCGTGCGCCACCACGCCCGGCCTCTTTTATTGGTTTTAATCCCTACATATCCTATAATAAATTTTTCTTGGATAACCTGAGGTAGTCTTTCTTGCAACCAAAAAGCTTTTAACATAAAGGAACTTCAAGATCATTTGAGCCAGGCATGGTGGCAACATGCCAGCACTTGGGAAGCTGAGACAGGATTGCAGGTCTGAGGCCAGCCTCAAAAACTCAGCAAGATCCTGTTTCAAAATAAAAAGTAAAAATGGTTGGGGGTGTGGCTCGGAGGTAGACTGCTCCTAGGTTCAGTTGTCAGTACTAAAAAAAATTTTAAATAAATCATGTGATAAAGTTTTCCTTCTCGTGTGTGTGTGTGTGTGTGTGTGTGTGTGTGTGTGTGCGCGCGCGCGCGCATATGTATGTATTAAAAAAACTGAAGACTGAACCCAGGGGCATTCTACCTCCAGAATATAACCCCAACCCTTTTCTTATTTTTTGTTTTGAAACAAAGAGCCTTGCTAGTTTGCTGAGAGTTTCACTGTGTTGCTGAGGCTGGTTCCATCCCCAGTAACACACACACACACACACACACACACACACACACACACACAAAACAACAAGCAAACAAAAAAAACTCCTGCTTAAAGATTCATGGAGTATATTCTCATATTAAAAACAGAGGACTGGGGTATCGCTCAGCAAGTGCTTCGCATGGCCCTGGGTTCAGTCAACAGCACCCTCCCCTGAAAAACAATACCCTCAGAAATTCCACAGTAATAAAACTTGTTTAAATTTAAGTTTCCAAACTTATTGGGGCATGGTCAAAGAGAACCTACTTACATCATCCCACGGAGCTAGTATCTTAGGACCACATCTTATAAAACTGTAGCATGTAAACTAGTAGACATTTCTTGTGCACTTATTCAGCAGCTTCTATTTCCCCAACAGGCATCTGTGTTTGTGGCTTTGTCTCCAGGTTCAGAGTTAGATTTGTAGTGATTAAAGTCTAGGCCAGAAAAGTGCACTGTACTGTATCTTCCTGGCCAGGGTTAAGTGGTCAAGAGCAGAACTTGGCATTAAATGTAGTTCAATCATAGCGAGTCTAAGGATTTTTCCTGGAAATGCTCAAAGACTTTTCCTCTTTTTTGCTAGAAAGATTCCAGGAACTGCTGGAAATCACATAATTCCTAAAAATGGAATCAACATCAAAGCAAGAGAGCCACAAAATAGAGAACATGAAACAGATCTGTTCCAAATACTGAACAGGTACTGAGCACCTTATATGATGAGATAGTACTCCAGGTGCTTGAGATAAAAGAAGAAAACAAAACAGAGTCACTGCCTTTAAGGCTTGTACATTTGAAGTGATGTCAGAAAGTGGCCTATGCCGCAGAAAAAGTAGGGCAGGGTAAGGGGCACTAGAAGGAATGAGATGGAGTTTAAACAGGGTGGCCAAGGGACAGGTGTCTCATAACAAACACTGATACCTTGGCTAAGGTGAAGGAGACAGTACATGAATATCTACGGGAAGAGTCTCCAGTAAGGGAAACGGCCGTGCCGAGACCTCCGACAAGAGCATACGGTGTACCTAACAAACAAGATCAATGTGGTTGGAATGAAGTTAGATGGCCAGGCACAGAGGAGCACACCTGTAATCTCAGCTACTCAGGAATCTGATGAAGGAAGAGTCCAAGTTCAAGGCCAGCCTCAGCAATTTAGTGAGACCTTGTCTCAAAAAAAAAAAAAAAAAAAAAAAGACTTGGGGTAGCTCAGTGGTAAAATATTCCTGGGGTTTAAATTCCTAGTACTATACCCCCCCAAAAAAACTTTTTTTCTGGGGGGGGGGGAGGTTAGGATATGCTGGGAATTAAGCCCAGGTGTTTCTATCTCTGAGCTACACCACCAGACCTATTTTATTTTTTTATTTCGAAACAGGGTCTCACTAGGTGGCAGAGGGCCTACATTACTGAGGCTAGCTGCAAACCTGTGATCCTCCTGTCTTAGCCCAAGTAATGGAATTACAAGTGTACAACCCCATGCCCAGCTCAAACCCCTATTCATTTTTTACCTATTAATTCAAAATGATCAAAAAGTTTTATAACACATGATATTATTGGAGACATGGGGGGGAAAACACTCTGACATAGCCAGAAGGATTATAAAATTGCACCAAGGAGCCAGGCAATAGTAATTACACTGTAATCCCGGCTGAAATAGAAGGATTCCAAGTTGAAGGCCAGCCTCAGCAATTTAGTGGGACCCTGATACAAAATAAAAAAAATAGAACAGGGCTGGGGATATACTCAAGAGATAGAATGTTCTTGTGTTCAATCCCCAGGATCTGCCCCCACAAATAAAACCCCACAAACCTTTCTTTAGAGGAAAATCTGACAATTTCTATCAAAATTCTAAATGCTTATTATCTTATAAAAACAAGTTATATTTACATATGTGCATAGTGGTATATATCACAGAACTATATTGAATAATATATAATCCAATCAATCACCTAAAAGATAGCTGCTAAGTATTTCTGCATTTGTATATGCAGAAATTATTTCTGAAAAAATACAGAAGGAACTGAAAGCAACACCTGTGGTTGAGATAAGGGTAGGAGAGGAACATCCTTCTCATTATAACCTGGTTTTTTTTTTTGTTGTTACTTTTTTTTTTAACCAAATGATTATATTGCTTAAAAAAATTTTTTTTTAAGTACTAAGGATCAAACCTAGGGCCTCATATATAGTAGACAAATGTCCTACCACTGAGATATATCCCTAGCCTCCAATAATAGTTTTTAAATTCAAAAAATTGAGATGGACATGGTGGCGCATGCTGTAATCTCAGTACTTAGGAGACTGAGACAGAAGAATCACAGGTTAAAGCCAGCTTCAGCAATTTAGCGAGGCCCTCCACAATTTAGTAAGATCCTTTTTCAAAATAAAGAATAAAATATAAAACTGGGGGTGTAGCTTGGAGGTAGAATGCCTCCGGGTTCAATTCCCAGTATAGCAAAATAAATACATAAATGGATAAATTTTAAAAATTAAATACAATTATCCTATATTAGTGGAAAAGTATACAGATATATAAGTGGAACAGAGTAAGATCTAAAAAATATTCATTCAAGCAAAGTTTTGGAGAAAACAAAATTAGAACTTTGTACTCATGCATGTATTGAATATATAAAGTCTAGACTTGATTAAAAAAGAAAAACAGATATCAGAATTGAAAGATATTCTTAAGTACTCATCTGGGAGGTAGAAGAGGTCATCTGAAATCAGACAAAATCTAAAAGCCATTGGTTTACTAAATAAAAAGTAGCCCATATAATATACAATATTAATAAAATAATGGACAAACCCAGCTCAATAAATACAGAAAAGGTATTTAATAATTTCCAACACATTTTTATGAAATTAAAAACTCAACAGGAAGGGCATCTATAAAAAAAATTTATAGCTATATTTAACAGTGAAAGACAGGCTGCTTTCCATAAGAAACAAGACAAGAATATCTACCCTTCCAATTCAATAGGAAATGAAAAGAACTATATACCATGACCTAGTGATATTTTTCCCCCACTGGAATCTCAGGATAGCTCAAGATGTGAAGTTCAAATCAGGCTGGGGATGTAGCTTAGTGGCACAGTACTTGCACAGAGGAAGCCCTGGGTTCAATCCCCAATACCCCCCCCCCAAAAAAAAAGTTTAGTTAAATTCAATCAATGTAGTATAACACACATTAACAGAATGGAAATAAAATCAAACCACATGTATATTCCAATTAATGCAGAAAAGGCATCTGACAAAACTCAACACTCTTTCATGATTAAAAAAACAAACAAACTAGGTACGTTAGGGCACTTTTCAATATTACAAAGACTGTATATAAACCAGGTTGTGGTGGCCCATGCTTGGAATCCCAGTAGTTGGGAGGCTGAAACAGGAGGATCACAGGTTTGTGGCCAGCCTTATCAACTTAGGACCTCTGCAACTTAGTGAGACCCTGTTTGAAAATAAAATAATAAAATAGGGCTGGGGTGTAGCTCAGAGGTAGAAATGCCCCTGGGTCCAATCCCCAGTACTGCAAAATAAATAAATAAATAAATAAATAAATAAATAAATAAATAAATAAATAAATAAACTATTAGAGCCGGGGCGTGATGGCTCATGCCTGCAATCTCAGTACTTGGGAGGCTGAGACAGGAGGATGGCAGGATCATGGCCTCAGCAAATTGCTTAGAGACCTTTAGATCTTAGTGAGATCTTGTTTCAAAATAAAAATAAAAATGACTGAAATGTATACAAAATCAACACAGAAAAATCACCTGTATATCTATACACTAATAACACTCAAAAATGGAATTAAGAAAACTGCATTTACAGTAGTATAAAAAAGAATAAAATACTTAGGAATAAGGAGGCAAAAGATTTATACACTGAAAGCTACCAAACACTGCTGAAAAATTAAAGATAAAAAAAGATAATGTCCATTGGCTATGCAGATTTAATATTGCTTAAATGTTTATACTATCTACCCAAACCAATCTGTAGAGTCAAGGCATCCATTATCAAAACCCAATGGCATATTTTGTAAAAGTAGAAAAAAAAATCCTAAAAGCCGGGCGTGGTAGCGCACACTTGTAATCCCCGCGCTTGGGAGGCTGAGACAGGAGAATCAAAGCCAGCCTCAGCTACTTAGTGAGGCTGTCAGCAATGTATTGAGACCCTGTTTCCAAATAAAATATAAAATAGGTCTGGGAGTATAGCCTGGAGGTAGAAAACCTCTGGGTTCAACCCCAAGTACCACCAAAAAAAAAAAATCCTAAAATACATTTGAAAACTCTTGAAGATTCTGATTAGCCAAAACAATTTGAAAATAATAAAACTGAAGCTGGGTGTGTGTCTACAATCCCAGTACTTGTGAGGCTGACAAAGGACTGACAAAGAAAGATCACAGGTTCAAGGGCAGCCTCAGCAAGTAGTGAGACTCTCATCAACTAGCAAGACTGTTTTCCATATAAGAAATAAAATTGGGCTAGGGGTTGTAGCTCAGAGGCAGAATGTCTCTGGGTTCTACCACAAAAGTACCACAAAAGAAAACAAAACAACAAAACAAAACGGGAGGTCTCAGTTGCAAATCTCAGAACACATTACAAAGCTACAGTCGTCAAAATAGCACTGCACTGGCACACCGACAGACACAGAGGTGAACAGAACAAAATAGAAAACCTAAAAATTAACCTCATGTTTATATGGTTACATGACCTTCAGTGAGAGTGCAAAGCCACATTATGGGGAAAGAATAGTTTCTTCAACAACTGGCACTGGAAAACTGGATATCCACAGGCAAAAGAATGAAAATGGACTCTTATGCTATACACATACATTAACTCTAAATCAATCAAAGAGCCAGGTATGGTGGCACCTGTAATCCCAGTGTTTAGGAGACTGAGGCAGGAGGATCCCAGGCTAGAGGGGCTCTGACTCCATTTTTCTCCAATGATTTCTATTGAAAAATTTCAGCCGGACATGGTGGCACATGCTTGTAATCCTAGCATTTGGGAGGCTGAGACAGGAGGAGCATGGTTTGTGGACAGCCTCAGCTACTTATGAGGTCCTTTACAACTCAGTGAGACCTGTTTCAAATAAAAAATAGGGTTGGGGGTGTAGCTCAGAGATAGAATGCCCCTGGGTTCCAACCCAAGTACCAAAAAATAAAATAATAAATAAATCAATAAATAAAAAGTGCTGAAGCTGGGAGTGGTGGCGCACTCCTGTAATCCCAGTACTTGGGAAGCCGAGACAGGAGAATGACAGGTTCCAAGCCAGCCTCAACAACTTAGTAAGGCTGTCAGCAATTTAGTGAGACTCTGTTTCCAAATTAAACAATAATAATAGTCTGAGGATGTATCGTGAAGGTAGAATGCCCCTGGGTTCCATCCCCAGTACCATTGGAGACTGAGCCCAGGAGCATTCTACCACTGAGCTACACCCCCAGCCCTATTTTTTTTTTTTAATCCTTTATTTTGAAACCAGGTCTCACTGAGTTGCAAAGGGCCTCCTCAGTAAGTAGCTGAGGCTGTCTTGAACTGTGATCCTCAGGTCTCAGCCTCCCAAATGCTGGGATTACAAGTGTGAGCCACCACGCCAGGCTAGGAAAAAAAAATTCAAAAACCACTAAAGATGTAGCTCATTGGGTTGCCTAGCACACAGGAGGCCTTAGGTTCAATCCCTAGTTATGGCCAAAAAATTTTGTTTCAATATATATGAGCTTAAAAAAGGTATTAAAATAAAATTCTGGGAACTACAGACTATCCTAGCAGGATATGTAGAAAAAACAACTTTGTTTTTTAAATTCATCCCTTTTTATTTTTTTATTTTTATTTATTTATATATTTTTTTGGTGGTACTGGAGATGGAACCGTTCTACCTCCAGGCTACACTCCCAGACCTATTTTATATTTTATTTGGAAACAGGATCTCTTAAGCCAGCGAGGCTGGCTTCAAACCTGCACGATTCTCCTGTCTCCACTTTCTAAGCGCGGGGATTACAAGCGTGTACCACCATGCCCGGCCTTAAATTCAGCCCTTTTAAAAAACCTATTTTAAAATGGTTAGGTTCTAATGCTACATGCAACATCTAGTCTCTTCTGCACTGTAATACTGCTTTCTTTGGCATATCTACACTTACTTACTTTCCAATTTTAATAAATTTAGCCAGGAGTAGTGCCAAAGAATTGGAACAACTAATCTCACCCAAAACTATTACAGTCATTGGCAAGTACTGTCAGAAATTAGTGTATGGCTCAAGGAAACAAAGTGGCTTAAAATTATCTTCCAATCACCCAGAATCTATAAAATGTATTTTTTTAAGCCAGGTATGGTGGTGCACGCTTGTAATCCCAGTACTTGGGAGGCTGAGACAGGAGGCTCACAGGCTTAAACCCAGCTTCAGCATCAGAGAGAGGCTCTCAGAAACCTAGTGAGACCCTGTTTCTAAGTACGAAATAAAAAACTGGGCTGGGGATATAGCTTAGAGGTAGAAAGCTTCTAAGTTCAATCTCTAGTACCAATAAAATAAAATAAAATATAAGAAAATAAAAAAAGGACATGAAACCATACTGCCAAAACCATACTCTCCTTTCTCTTGCACCACCCTACCTGCCCTACGGTCACCACGACCAAGTCGTCCAGCTGGCTGCTCTCCAACTCTTTCATCAACCCAATTTTAGCTCAGGAGACTGAGCCAAAGGAGGTTATGGAACCATCGGCCAATTCTGAAATGCTGCATTTCAAGCCTATGCTACATATTTGATTTTCACTTTACATCCCAGCAAAACCTTATATGTTGGATTTGTTAAACTATACTGAATTTATTTTGGATACTATGTATTTGGTTCATTAACTTCTCAATTTATAATATAGTATTTCATATTTACAATTATAAAGGGGTTCCTTACCAAACAAGTCTATCATTCTTAGTTCCTGAAATTTCATACAAAGAAATACACATACTCATATATCAAAGACAAGCTAGATTCCTTTGGACTTCTGTACAACTACACAAATACTAATAAAAATATGAAATTAAAATGAACAGATAAAAAGATACCTACTTAGAAATATAAGCTTTAAAAAGCAAGTCTTGGATTTTCTTTTGAAGGTCAGAAAACAGCACTGCCAAATTGGGAAGAAAAGTTCCTAGAAGAGAAATCCGCCTACGGAAAAATTAGTGCTTTTGATTCCCCAAAATTTAAGTATAGAGCACAGCTTGTGCTGAATTGTTAGAAGGCAACTTTTCTAAAAGCAGAGTGGAGTGAATCATAAACCTTTGAACGCCCTTTATCAGATCCTGCATTCCTGAATTAGCAGCCCCTCATCTCCAAGCACTGGCTGTTAGGGACGTGGAAGAAGGAAAACTCAATTATAAAATATGAGAGAACACTGTGCAATAATCCAGTGCCAGAGGAGCCTTGTCAGGAGACTCAGCAACCAACATTATTAAGACACAGAAGAACCTCAGCCCACTGCACAAAGCAAGATGGAGCATTTAAACTTCGTATGTGTTGAAGCATCTGCTGGTTTATTTTCCTACAGCAATACCTAATCTGTGTGTATACATATTTAACCCAAACCTTTTTATATAAATTATTCACATGCTTTCCAAAGCCTAAACCTATTATAAATACCTATATGGAAGTAGTCTTCTTTAAAAAAGAAAGCTATCAATCTAGCTTTCTAAAATATTGAGACTATAAACCCAAAACAACTAGGTTGCCAGTCTTCTCTAAAAAGTATCAGTGCACAGCCCCACATTAACAAAGAACTATTTGTAACAGAGATCAGGAAAATTCAATTATATAACCATGAAAAAATACATTCTTGGTGTTTAATGGAAAAGATCATTTCATAAACAACAAACTTAGACAAAGAAAGGATACAAAATAATAGTGACTTGTTTAAACTTGAATGACATCCATATATAGTCAATTAAAATGCTTCTCAATATTCCACATTCTTCAGCCTGTAGCATCCAAATACTTTCCAAATAGTATTTGGCCTCTTTTACAATTTAGGAGAACAAAAAAAAAAAAAAAAAAAAAACCACTTTTTCTTTCAAACTATTCTTCAAACTAGGGATTAAACCCAGGGACATTCTACCTCCAAGATACACCCCACGGCCCTTCCTATTTTGTATTTTGAAACAGGATCTGGCTAGGATGCTAATGGCCTCACTAAGTTGCTGAGTCTAGCCTTGAACCTGAGAGCCTCCTGTCTCAGCTGCCCAAATACTGGGGATTAATCCCAGGGGCATTCCATACCCTAGGGACACCCCCAGCTCTATTTTATTTTTATTTTGAAACAGAGACTACTTGCTGAGGCTGACCACGAACCTGTGACCCTCCTGTTTCAACCTCCCAAGTACTAGGATTAAGTGTATACCTCTGTACCTGGCTAGACTGGGTTATTTATAAGCAACAGACATTTATTGCTCAGAGCTCAAGGCTGAGAAGACCAAGATCATTATACCAGCAGATGTGGTGTCTGGTAAGGGTCCATTCTTCATAGATGGTGCCTTCTCATGTCCTCACATAGTAAAAGGGGCAAAAATTTTAGTCATGAAAGCTCTGAAGATTACTTTTCAACATATGTATTTCGGGGGAATACAAACATATAGATCCTAGTAAAGGGATATAATAGCTTTCAATAACCAACTAGATATGCCGGGCGTGGTGGCGCACACTTATACTACTAGTATTTGGGGGCTGACAGGAGGATTTCAGGATCATGGACAGCCTCAGCTACTTAGGCCCTCCACAACTTAGTAACACCCTTTTTCAAAATAAAGAAAAGAAAAAAAAACAGGGCGGGGGGGGGGGGGTAGCTCAGAGGTAGAATGGCCCTGGGTTCAATCCACAGTACCACCAAAAAAAAAGTAAAAATAAAAAAAAAGTATTCAGAGATGAGGATCACAGGTTCGCAGCTAGCCTCAGCTACTTAGTAACACCCTCCACAACTTAGTTAAACTCTGTTTCCAAATAAGGAATTAAAAAATAGGGCTGGGAGTGTAGCTTAGAGGTAGATTGCCCCTGGGTTCCTGGAAGCCCTTCTACCTCCGGGCTACACTCCCAGGCCTACTTTTACATTTTTTTATTTTGGAAACAGGGTCTCCTAAGCCAGCGCGCGCAGCTGGCTTCGAACCTGCGCGATCCTCCTGTTTCTGCCTCCCAAGCGCAGGGATTACAAGCGTGAGCCACCACGCCCGGCCCCACAAAAATTTTTTTTAAAAACAGTATTCAGGGGTTGGGATGTGGCTCAGTGGTAGAGCGCTTGCCTAGCATGTACGAGGCCCTGGGTTCCATCCCCAGCCCTGCAAAAAAATTAAAAATAAAAATAAAATAAAATAAAATAAAAACAGTATTCAGAATAAGTCTCAGCAAGAACAGGATTTTGATACTGTGAGGCTATAATCAGATCTTTTCTACCAAAGGAGTAAATTGATTTAAGTTCCATTTTGTTTTTTCTTTTGTGTGTGTGTGTGTGCTGCTGGGGGTGGGACCCAGAGGGCTTTCTACCTCTGGACTATAATCCCAGACCTATTTTATATTTTATTTGGAAACAGGATCTCACTAAGTTGCTGAGAGCCTAAGCAGCTGAGGCTGGCTTCGAACCTGTGCAATCCTCCTCTCTCAGTCTCCCAAGCGCAGGGATTGCAAGCGTGCGCCACCACACCCGGCCTTTAAGTTCCATTTTGTTAAACAGCCATTTTGTAACCCTGTGTTTGCGTATATTCTTCTGTAAAGTCTGCATTTCCTGGAAATTGCAAGTGCCAATCCCTCTCCGGCATCTGCTTCAGCCAATAGCGTAAAGATTGCGGGGTTATGCTTCCACCAACAGAAGTACAGCACAAGTTGGCAACAGAACCCAGCAGCTTTCCACCATTTCGTTCTCGCACACTTGGCTTTACTGGTGGTGGAATCTCTTTTTGCAAAAAGTAAAATCGCCTTGCTGAGCCACTTTAAAAAAAGTGTCTAGCCGGGCGTGGGTGGTGGGGCACACTTGTAATCCTAGCATTGGGGAGGGTGAGACTAGAGGATCGCAGTTCTCGGCCAGCCTCAGCTACTTAGTGAGGCCCTCTGCAACTCAGTGAGACCCTGTTTCAAAATAAAGAATGAAAAATAGGACAGGGGGTGTAGCTCAGAGTTCGAATGCCCCAGGGTTCCATCCCCAGACCTGCAGGGGGGAAAAAAAGTGTCTTGCCAGGTGTGGTGGCACACGCTTGTAATCCCAGCATTCGGGAGGCTGAGACAGGAAGATCACGGTTTGCGGACAGCCTGCTACTTAGTGTGAGGCCCTTTGCAACTCGGTGAGACCCTGTTACAAAATAAAGAATTTTTAAAAAGGGCTGGGGGTGTAGCTTGGAGGTAGAATGCCCCTAGGTTCTACCACAGTACTAAAAAAATAAAATAAAATCAAGTTGGCAGTGTGCCCCTGGGTTCAATCTCTAGTGCTACCAAAAGGGGGAGGGGTTTTTGTGTGTGTGTGGATATAGCCCGGAGTCAGAATGCCTGAGTTCAATCCCTACTACCAATGCATGCACACACACACACACACACACACACACACACACACACACACACACACACATGTATGTATATATGTATATCCCTTAACTCTACAGATTACCCAGAATCTTTTTAAAATAAATACTCATCAACCCAGGCATGGTGACGCACACCTGCAATCCCAGTACTTGGAGGCTGACATGAGAGGATCGTAGGTTCAAGGACAGCCTCAGCAAGTAGTGAGACCCTCATCAATCTAGCAAGACCCTGTTTAAAAATAAAAATAAAATAGGGTTGGGGGTGCGGCTCAGAGGTAAAATATACCTGGGTCTAATCCCCAGTACCACAAAAAATAAAAGTGTAAATAAATACCCCAAACAATGGATTTGTTCACAAAAACTGGTATTCAAACCATATACCTCACATGTTGCCAATTTTAATATTTGCAATTATTATGCTCAAGCACTGAATTAGTGAATACTGAACACTGTCCAAAGGGAAACAAAGGGCTAGGCTCCTGCAAGTCTCAGTTATAACATTTTCATCAACTGAGCAATACATACATTGTTCTGTGTGTGTTTGGCTTAAAACGCCTTACTTGACATACTACTGATTCATTAACAGTGAACTCACAGCCAACAACACTGTGAACTCACACCTGAGGAGATTCCCTGACACACACATCACAGTGATACATGGCAGGGGTAGAGCTTAGATTGCACTCAGAACACTAGAAAACACTAGGAAACATTGCAGCATTACACTTGGGGACCAATTCATTTATTTACTTATTCATTTATATATTTATTAGTAGTATGTATATTGAACCCTGGGGCTTTCTACCACTGAGCTACACTCTCAACCCCCAATTTTTTATTTTGAAACAGGGTCTCCCTAAGTTGCTGAGGCTGGCCTTGTACCTACGATCCTTCTGTCTCAGCCTCCTAAGTACTAGGATTATAGGCCTGTGCTACCATGCCCAGCTAATGTTTTTAAATCAGCGTGCAAAAGAAAAAACCCACATTAAAGTGTTCTTCTAAAGTTTATAGATGAAGAGTAAACATGGAAAAAATTTAATGCTCATCCTTTAAAAATAGTAAATGTTGCGGGGCGTGGTGGCACACACTTGTAATTTCAGCATTTGGGAAGCCAAGACAGGAAGATCGCAGTTCGCAGCTACGTAGTGAAGCCCTTCGAAACTCAGTGAGACCGTTTCAAAATAAAGAATAAAAAATGGGGCTGAGGGTGTAGTTTGGAGGTAGAATGCCCCTGGGTTCCATCCCCAGTACTGAAAAAAAAAAAAAAAGTAAATAGGGAAAAAAATCCTATAGAAAGACATTGTAAACTGTTTGCTGTTTTAACAACATAATTTCTTTCTTTCTTATCTTATTTACTTATTTATTTTTGATGCCTGAGAATGAACCCAGAGCCTTAAACATGCTAAGCATGCACACCACCAGTGTCCTATACCCTCAGCCCTATCGACATAAATTATATGAGCTATGTACTTCTAAAGTCTCTTTCAGGAAAATAAGATATGTTTACCACCCATAACTATTACATATTTTAAAAATTCATAAGGATAAAAATACCTTTAAGTATTAAAATCATAAGATATAAATTATGTTATGTTAAATTAAGCTGCAATACCCATATAAGCACAAAACACTAAAAAGACAATTAATGTACACAATTAGAAATGAAAGCCTAAGCTGGGCGTGGTGGTGCACACTTGGGATCCCAGCATTCGGGAGGCTGAGACTGGAGGATCACACTGGAGGATCAGCTACTTAGTGAGGCCCTCTGCAACTCAGTAAGATCTGGTTTCAAAATAAAGAATAAAAAATAGGGCAGGGGGTGTAGCTTGGAGGTCGAATGCCCCTGGGTTCCATCCCCAGACCTGCAAAAAAAAAAAAGAAAGAAAGAAAGAAAGAAAGAAAGAAAGAAAGAAAGAAAGCCAGCCTAAGTCCTGGTATGTAATCCTAGCTACGCAGGAGGCTGAGGCAAGGAGATTCCAAAGCCTGGCACTGCGGCCCACACCTGTAATCCCAGTACTTGGGAGGCTGAAACAGGATACCAGGTTCAGAGCCACCCTCAGTCAATATCTTAATCTAATACCCTTTATTTCATTTACTTTTAGAAGGCCTTTGCCAGTTTTCCTCACACAGGACTTTGGGCTTCTAACATGTCTATTATGTCAACTTAAAGTTTCACTTCATTCTTTTTGCCAAAAGCTGATGTACTTTTTTCAGGAGAAAGGCAGCTTGTGTTGAATTGAACTATTTTTATATTGCAAATTGTTCACTTTTTTGCATAAAATTACCAATAAACTTGTCTTGCCATTAAACACACTATATATATATATATATATATATATATATATATATATATATATATATATATATACCAGCCTCAGCAACCTAGCAAGACTCTCAGCAACCTAGCAAGACCCTATTTGAAAACAAAAAGTAAAAAAAACCAAAAAACAAAAAACAACTGGGGTATAGTTTAGAGGTAGAGTGCCTTTGAATTCAATCTCCAGTATGACAATAAAGAAAAAATAAAGAAAAATATTCCAAGATTCCAAATTCAAGGCCAGCCTAGAAAACCTAACAAGATCCTATCTCAAAAATAAAAAGGTATCTCAGTGGTAAAGTACCCCTGGGTTCAATCCTCAAAACCACAAGAAAAAAAAAAAAGACAGAAGAAATGAAAATCTGGCATATATGTTCATGCAAAGCACCTCAGTATAAGCACTGTGTGTCCAGTATATACTTATACTCTATGTAACAAAACTTATTAAATAACATCATCTAATCACACTGCTTAATATTAGTGAATATACTGTCACACTGCCACTTGAATATATTAGTGAAATAAAAACACACTTAAAAACCAGAAGGAAATTTAAAGCTAGGAATAAAACTAAATAAAAGCCACAGCCAAGCACAGTAGCACACACCTATAATTTAAAAAAAAAGGGGGGCCTGGGGTATAGACTACAGGTAAATGCCCCCTGGTTCAATCTCCAGTAAACACACACACACACACCCCTTTTATGTTTCTATCTAAAACTGAGAGCCAGGTGTGGTGGTGCATGCTTATAATCCTAGTACTTGAGAGGCTGAGATAGGAGGATAACAGATTTGCTGTCAGCCTCAACAGTTTTTTTTTTTTTTTTTTTTTTGGTGGGTCTGAGGATGGAACCCAGGGGCATTTGACCTCTTCCAAGCTACATCCTCTGCCCTATTTTTTTTTATTCTTTATTTTGAAAACAGGGTCTCACTGAGTTGCAAAGGGCCTCACTAAGTAGCTGAGTCTGTCCATGAACCACGATCCTCCGGTCTCAGCCTCCCAAATGCTGGCATTACAAGCATGTGCCACCACGCCTGGCTTTTTTTTTTTTTTTTTTTTTTTGCAGTCCTGGGGATGGAACCCAGGGACATTCTACCTCCAAACTATATCCCCAGCCCTGTTTTTTATTCTTTATTTCAAAACAAGGTCTCACTGAACTGCAAAGGCCCTCAGTAAGTAGCTGAGGCTGTCCTCGAACCACGATCCTCATGTCTCAGCTTCCCAAATGCTAGAATTACAAGCATAAGCCACCAAGCTTGGCTGCCTCAGCAATTTAGGTAAGGCCCTTGGGAAACTTAGACCTTGTTTCAAATAAAAAAAAAAAAAAAAAAAAAAGTAGGTTGAGGTGTAGCTTAAGGAAGAATGCTCCTGGGTTCAATCCTCAGTACCAATTAAAAAAGAAAAGAAAAGAAAAAAATCCTCAATATTATTTGGATACTACAATCAAATGTAAGTTTCATTATAAATAATAAACTAGGTCAAATTAGAAGCCTCAAAGGAAAAACTTAATCCCACAAACATAACCAAATACTCTTATATAATAATCTTACCTAGACTGGTGGGTTTTATCAGTTCATCCAGTAAGTCATAAAATGGTAGTTTTTGAAGTTTTATATCCGGATGGACTGGGTGAAGAGCTGATGTAAGGTGTGGGAGTTCCAGTTCATGTTTAGGTCCCAGAAGAGAAACAGGGAGTAACGGTGATGATGCAGGGTGACCGTCGTAAGTGAGTTGTGGAATGGTAGATGGAGACAAAGTTGCTGGCATAGGACTTGAGTGTACACTAGGGATGGACAAGTCCGCAGGCGTCATGATTTTCTGGGGGAACCGCCGCCTATAGAGCTCTTTAATTTTCATTTGTACAGCAGGACTGCAGCCAGCCTTTAGCAAATGTAGGGCTTTTGTGAGGAGTTCGTGTTTGCGTCCGTGCTTGTTTCTCCCAGCGTAGCCCAACAGTACTTGGAGCTCAGAAACTCTAAGGCTCATAACCATTTGCTTAGAGAAAAAATAAAATGTAAAATATTAGTATCCAGTAAGATAATTTACAATATTAGCAATGCTTTATTATAACTTCTCTCCTTACAGTTTGCTTAAAACACCAGCTCATTTACGAGTCTAATGCTTTCAAACAAAAAATATAACCACTTAAATAGCCAAAGAAATTTAAAATTGATATTCATAAAATCACTTATTTCATCCAAGATTATAAAAGAAATACGTATATATCCACTGTTTTGATGATACTGTCAGGTATTTATCAAGCACTTACTGGGTCTCTAAGAGGACATACTATGTAGAAGTCAAATAATAATAATATACCCTGAAGAACATTTCTGTTCTCATAGGGGAAAATATATGTACATATAAAACAAATAGCCCACCTCAAATACCAGATGTAGACAGGGTATCAATAACATATTATCCAGTACTGCATTCTATACTAACTCTGGAATTGGCAGGACTTAACTGTACCTTTTGTGACCCGTTACACACCAGATGCACCCTGGATGTTATCATGAGGTTGCACTTCATCCTTGTAACACCACAGGGTGTTATCCTTTCTGCTTCACACATAAAAGTGGTTCAGAACGCTTAAGTAACTTAAAGCCATAGCAGCTGGAATTAAAACCCAGATCTGCTCTTTCCACTAAACCATTAGGGAAAGGATGGTGCTGAACATACATTATTTCCTCTCACTGCACTCGGAAGGCCAGGCTAAAGTCCAGGAATTCAATCTACATGCCATTGTGGAAAGCTGCAGTAAAGAAATCCAACTTTGTTTAACCTATGTTCATAAACTTAGTTTGGTCATTGTTCTTCCAAAACACACACACACACACACACACACACACACACACACACACACACACACGAAATGCTCAATCTCTCCCATTTTAGCAACAGTGAAAAATGGAACAGGAGAAATGACTTACCCTAGGACAGGGCTATTAGCGGCAGACTCTTAAAGACTTCACTACCACTGATGTGGGCGCGCGAGGTGGGAAGACACTCGCCACTCCTAGCCTTTTCCTCAGTCGTTCTGACCCCCTCCCCTCACATCAAATGTCAGTAATGAGAAGCCATGCTCTCTTCCCTGCCTTGCCACCGCTCAGTAGAACCACTCCTTGCAGGAGGCAAAACAAGTTAAAAAATAATAGAAGAAAAGTATAGGAAGAGATTTGAAAGCACCACAGCTGGTTAACCAAAAAGAAATATGAGAGCTCTTCTGCCACCTCTCTGGCTTGGAACTCTTGTCCCCTCAAGGTTCAGACTTTGTCAACCTTTGCCCATTAGGCCTGATAGCATTATTTTCACTGGCCATTTTTCAAGTCTTTATTTTGGTTTTTTATGTTGTTTTTAGCTTGACCTTTCTTTTTTTTGCGGGGGGGTCTTTTTGTTGTTGCTGGGGATTTGTTGGTACTGGGGGTGGAATCCAGGCACTGCCACTGAGCTATATTCTAGTCTTCATGTTTTTTGGCACATAACCTGCTACATTATTATTTTCTGTCTATACAAGTGATTTGATGAGTAGAATGAGGTTCTACAACCTAGGCACATCACTATATTATTTTCAACATCTAGTGTTAAGACCTGACAACAGCAGAAAC